>NC_133496.1:7950549-7980334 GCF_025370935.1 Choristoneura fumiferana | reverse complement strand
AAAATAAAAAAAATATAAAACCTAACCTAATTTTCCGCCGGTAACGGGGCAGGGCCCAAGCTACCGGTGGTCAGGGCCGCAGAGTGAGGGAACTTCCGGACGCTGCGTGCCGTGTCCAGAAGTACCGCCTTCTGTATCTGGCCCTTGATTATATACTATTATTATTATTATTGTATTTAGCCTATAACTGTGTCCCACTGCTGGAAAAGGCTCTCCTCTTGACTTCCACATCTCCTTAGCTATATCTGGTTGGCGTCAGAGCTATATTTGGCCACTAGCTTCATCCCGCGTCCAGGTCATCCCTCCATCTCCGCCTCGGTCGGCCTTGCCCGTCGTGCGGTACCACCATGTGGCTTTTGTGCGCCCGTCTTTGTGGGTGCATCAGGAAAACAGGCCCAGCCCAGTCCCATTTAATCTTGGCGGTCGCTTTCCAACATCAGCTACTCGAGTTTTGGAGCGCAATGTGGTGTTCCGGATACGATTAATCTTTTTCACCTCTAATATGCTGAGCTCTAAAGTTAAGATATTATTTGAGATGTAATAGTAGATTGATCATCAAGGGTGGAAGTGACCATTACTCCCCGAGTTTTCTGGCGCTCGAACGAAGTGAGACCTTGACCTGTCCACTTGGCCACTGGCCGACTATAAAAAAATCGAATTGTTACGACCAAGGAGCTTATATACAAAACTGGAGGTTGAACGCCGAACGAAGAAGTTTGACCTTTGTTACTTATTTATATATTTCCATCTCTTTCTTTCACATTTGACGAATAACTTCCATCTCTTTCTTAACCTAACCTAAAGAAGAGAAGAATATAATATGTTGTGACGTAATAAGGATCAAATTTCTTGTTTCAAACGGATGTTCGGCGTTCAACCTCCATTGTTGTACGAGTATATAATCTCCTTGGTCACGACGTGCATCTAGATGGCCATGCCGAAACGTGAAAAAAAAGTGCCATTGACGTAACTAAATTATCTTCGACTCCGGGGTAAACGAAATTTAATAAAAAATACTTTCCACCTAGAGATGAAAACGCAATTTTCCACCCGGCTATCTGAACTTTCCGAACAGGAGAGATGAAAAAACATTTGGGCCTAACAACGTAACGTAATAATTTTAAGATATGTTGTGTTCAGTTGCTACAATTTCACATCTCAATGACGACGGGACAATGACATTCACACGCAGCGTCTGAACATTTTTATACACTTTATAAATTTAGACATGAATCAGTTCAATGTATATTTTATTCTGGTGTTTCCTCCGCTAAAAATATAATGTTGTAAAAAACCGCGAACACACGCTTGGTTGGCTTTATTGACTGCCATGTGATGTGGGATTATAAATTGTCGCACTGGGACTCGCTAAATTTATTGGGTTCTGGAGGATGTACTGAAGAATTGTCAGTGTGGTTATATGCTTGTATGTATACTCAGGGGCACAAAATTACCTATTACTGCATACATTCGAGGGCCAGATTTTTTGCCGCTCAGTATTATGTAAACGTTATTGTACAAAAGAAAAGAAATAAAAATACAATTGACAAAACTTTGTGATGCTTGTACAAAGGCGGACTTACCCCTTTAAGGGATCTCTACCAGTCAACATTTGAGTTTGACTAGTCATATCAATATATTTGAATAGTCAGTTTACCTTTGGGTACGCGAACTTATGGACGAAGTGCCCGCGACAGCCAGATCCTCGTCAATGTATAAAAGCTGGAAGTTTTTTTTTATATGTTACTAGCACACATCAGAACGATCCCCAACTATGAAAGTTGTGTATTACGGGCTTTGGTAGTTATCACGTATTAAACCTGTACAAAATTTCATCTCAAAATCTGAAAGAAGATGTAGTGAAAAAAATTGAGAAAGGTATGCTGAGATGGTTTGGCCATGTCGAGAGAATGAATGAAGAACGATTGACGAAAAAAGTGTATGAGGCGAGTCTGAATGAAAGTGTTGGAAGGGGTAGACCTAGGCGGACGTTTCGAGACCAAATCAGGGACGTCTTGAAAAAAGGCCAGATCAAGAGTACCCTAAACCGAAGAGCATGTATGAAGGGAATAATGAAAGTGGACGAAGCGAAACAAGTATGTAAGGATCGTAGCAAGTGGAAAGAAGTGGTCTCTGCCTACCCCTACGGGAAAGAGGCGTGATTATATGTATGTATGTATGTAAAATTTCATCTCAAAATCGTTATAGATGAGCTTAGTTTCAGATTAACAACAACACATTTTTGATTTAAACAATAAACTCGTTGTCATCCAGTCGAATAAAAAAAACCACATGTTTAAAAATGTTAAAATACTAATAAGGTTACTCTACTTTTGGGCCTGACTGTACGTGTTCTTAACAACAGTATAGATACAGTCAGACCCATATAGCTAGCCCATTAGACGGAAACAAAAAAACGCTGTTTTTTTTTTCAAAAACCTTCCGCTAGTAATATCCTAACGGCTCCTAAAAATGAAATGGCATACGTAATCATAATTAAAGCATTTGTGTTTGGTTTACGTTCTCCTGCCACCGTAGCTCGCAATGTTTGTTTAAACGCCTATCATTTACTGGCAGGAATATTTATTTAAATACAGTACCACTACCATGAGTTTACAGTGACCGTACTCGATAGCGACGGCGTAAATTATTTGTATGGCGAATTGTACAGCGCCTCTACAAATAATTTACGCCGTCGCTATCGAGTACGGTCACTGTAAACTCATGGTAGTGGTGCTGGAAATATTAATCCTGTACGTTAAATAATGCGTTAAGCGTATTTTCAAACAGCAGTCGAACAAAAGCTGTGGTTTTACCTATGTCTTCTGAAGCAGAGGATCGTCGGTTCAAACCGGGGCTCACACCTTTGAGTTATTTTTTAATTTATTTGCTAGATTACATTCTAAATTTACCACGAGCTTTACGGTGTAGGAAAACATAGTGAGGAAAGCTGCGCAAACCTGTGAAGCGATTCAATGGTGTATGTGAAGTTCCGCGCTGGGCCCGCGTGGGGACTACGGCCCAAGCCCTCTCATTCAGAGAAGAGATCTATTCTGATAGGCTGGGATGAGTCGAACGTGTGCGTAAACCAGTGTGCTATGTCAGGTTTTAGAATAGGACCGACCTATGTTCCTGTGTGTCTCGTAAAAGGTGACCAACGGATCAGATGTGAGAATGGGCAGTAGCGCTCTCTATTGTAAAATATTGTAAACTAGCTAAATCTTCTTTTATAAGAACCTTCTCCTGACAATAGCACACAACAAAAAAATATAATTAGCGAAATCGGTCCAGCCGTTCACGCGTGATGCCGTGCGTGATCAAGGGAAACAGGGATTCATTTTTATATTTTACATAAAAAAATAAGATAAATATACCGCTTTCTTTCTTTCTTTCTGTCAAATACAAGGGTAAACCACCACTACTTGTACATTATCTATTCTGTGCCACCACACCATTTTTATTTTCTTGAAATAGGGTGGAAAACGAGCCAGTGACCAGGTGATCACCTGATGGCAAAATAACCACGCACAGACACTCAAAACAACACCAAAGGTTTGCATAGGTATACCTAGCTTCAGCCTAGAGGATTAAAAATAAATAATAAAATTAAGGTGCCTCGTCTGACGTGAGTTCAACAAATTGGTTTCATTTCGTCACGTTGCATTATTATATTACACACAATATCTGAAACAATTTGTTTAGTAACCGTGCGATTTTAACGACGAACACTCAGTATTACAAGTACAAAGCGGCAAATTGCCACGACTTCAAAGTGCTCTTGCAAGTTAAATATGTCGCGCGAATTTCAGTTCGTGCTCAATTTGCTCGAAGTTGAATTATTTTGGCGAAACGGCTAGCATTCAACGCGGAAGTGTGAAGCAGTTACTACTTGGAACAATTACCTTAATCGGATTACAGTATTATGTTACAGTACCTACATAGGTTTAGTTCTTGAATGAACTGTCCTCAGCTGTTTTTCGAATGGCTTCGATTAAGAGGCCTCTAAAAAGGAGTCTATCTTTTTTAACCCCCGACGCAAAAAGAGGGGTGTTATAAGTTCGACCGCTATGTTGTGTGTCTGTCTGTGGCACCGTAGCTCTTAAACGGCTGAACCTGTCACGATGTGTGCGACAGATGATGAGAAGTAGGTAAAGACAGGAGATGATGTTCAAGGATGTATATTTTAATAGTACCTAAGATAGAAGGCACCTGTAACAATGCATATAAAAAAAAAGCTAAAACGGTTACAAATGTTGTAGGAGTTACAATTGTGTTTTCAAGATCCCTTAGAGGGTTATATAAAGCAGGATTCAAATTTGTGATGAAACTGGTTATAAAATACTGTAGGTAACTGCACTATGAAACTGTTATTGTCGATTATGATAGAATAGGTGTTGATGTCAAAATAATAATAAAAATATTTAGCACGTCCTTATAGTACGGCTGCTGATCGTAGAATGAATTTTGACATAAAAACAAAGTGCTGAATTTGAAAGTATAGTAGATATTCGAAAATTTAAATTTAAATTGAATTTTTTTAAATCGACAAGGCTTGATCAGCCTTGTTACAAACCCGAGTAACAAAAATTTACTAATCACGAGTAGTTAGATACGTGCCACTGTGGCGCGCAGGGCGTTCGACGGATTAAAATATAGATCATACTCGCCAAACTGAATAACATTAGTTCAGCGACTTTTAAAAATAATTCGTTTTTATAATTTTTAAACCTACACTTTTTTTTAAGTTTATTCGAAGAAGTAATGTAAAGCAAAATGCTTGATGCTTATAGCATGACAGGCGACGCCAGTTGTGTTCTAGGATCAATGTACGCCATTGATAGCAGTATTTAATTTATATGAATATCGCTGAACTAATGTTGTTCTGTTTGACGAGGACAATCTACGTTTTAATTTTTTGCTCGTATTACAGGCCACACCCGGTATAAGTGAACAATTATATTGTATCCACCGTATCTATTTAATTTCCCCGCAATCGAAGTGAAAAGCAGGCTGTAAAATTCTCGCATCAAACCCATTTTTCGCTTGACATTTCTACTCATGAAGGTCTCGGGTAAAATGGCTCGTTTTAATGCTCTAGTTTTGAAATCTACTTTAATTTAAAACTTCTATTCGTTCCTGAAAAGTATTAAAAAACTGAAAAAAAAATGTATACCAAATACACGGATACCAAAGTGATCCTATAAAGATTCCATCTTTTTACCCGACTACCCAAAGGAGAGTTATTCTCTTGAGCTACGGATCCTTTAAAACTCTTATATTGTTAATTGCAGATTACGATTTGTAAGACATGAGAAATTAAGCTGAAATACACCGCCAGTCTACCTGAGCCGAGGCCAGGAAGTGAAATAATCGCCTTATTCAAATAGCTTGTAAATATTTAATTGGAGAGGCTGGCAATTATTTGAAAGATTGCTTGATTCCCGAAACTTGACCTTGCCAGAGGCTGTGGTGTTCAGGCTCAGGGAGTGTTGAGACTGGTGAGTGAACTTGATGATAGCTCGTTGAGTTAGTACTGTCTTGGCTAGCTAGAGAGTACAGTATGTATCCAGTAATTAAGTAACTTACACGCAAAGTAAAGCTGTCTGTCTACTGGAGCAGAGTGAGGGGGTAATGCGGAGCGGAGTTGTGGACTGTGTCTGTCCATAGGCGCGGAACTAGATAGCGGAGTTTAGCGAGAAATTATAATAATAGTAATAATGATAATTTATTTGCGTAGAATATGGTTATATATAATATGGATGTTAACAATTTGACGTCCAGGCATATTCTGCTGCACATGCAACATACAAGTATCAAATATTTATCTCATAGTCTAAGGTTACATTTAATGTCAAACTGGTTATACCTAGTACAGAAGAAATGGTAATGTCGTCAGTAGGAATACGATAAATATTAATGTCAATATGAATACAAAGTAATGCGGAGAATGTAAGTAATGCGGAGCGGAGCTGCGAGCTCTTTTCCGTTCGCAGAGCTTCCTCACTTCCCCGCTCACGCTCGTTTCTCCACCCCGCTTCTTCATTCACTTTCCCGCTCTTCATCGTCGCTCCGCTTCCCGAATTTGTATGAATTATTAGATAGTTACCAACTCCCTCTCTTCTGAGGAGGGGCGGAGATTTCATGCAATTCTATTGATGACGATGCCTTAGGTTTATCAACATGAAATTTGTAGCGAAAAGGTGTAGTACCTTGTAAGCCATTGAGTTTCTTTAACTTAACAACCTGCTTGCAGTCAAGTCAACTCGCCTATCTCAACGCTTGCCATGAGTAAGTCATCGCGTCATATTTCATTCACCATTATTGTTGTCGGAGCGGAGAATGATCTAGTATTCGGTGAATAGGAGTAGATTCGTCTTGTCATCTCGCTATGTTTTGTGGATTAATGGCTTTGCGGCATAATGGGGGTTCGGACTGATAAAATTTATTCATTATTTTTATTCAAACGTTTGCATAAAGCATTCCTTTTGCTTATCTTTGAACTACAATTTTTCTGCCGCTTTTTGTGTGGGGCATCTCGGGGCAAGGTATGCACTGAATGAACTCGCTTGGGACCTTTAGCTTCGTAGTTAGGGATACTAACAACAATGCAATCCAATCCAGCTCTAAACTATTCTAAAATGTACTTAAAGAAAGACAGAAATAAGAACGAAAATACATATATTCACAGCAACACAAAACACAACAATTTGCGTGAAAGAGTAACGAACATACATCCAAACAAACATCCATCCATACAAACTTTCGCGTTTATAATATTAGTCGGAGTGGAATAACTACACGTAAGACTACGAACAGATAATTTGTATATTATGAAACATGTTTATCTTAGTGGCTTTCAAAACATTAAATTAAGGAAGGTTCATTGATATGGACCACCGCAAAGTAACGCCTGATTCAATAAATTATTAAATTAAGGGACAGTCACTAGCATTAATATCTGCCACAGCGGAGGGTGCAAAAATATCTGACACGTCCTTCCAGCTTGTTTTTGTGTCAAATATTGGTGCTGGTGACTGTACCACCAGCCAAATAAGTGGTCTATCAATTTTTAAACAAGTTCCTATCAAATGAATATGTCGCTAAACTTTAAAGTTGACTGGTACGTCTAGTGGAATTATTGTTTTGTGACATGCAAACGATTAGATTAACTTTAGGCTGTTATACAACATATTTGAGAAGACCACACTAATATGAAGGATAAACTTGGATAAACTAATCAAATCATCTAATTTTCAGAAGTATATTTACGAGTGCAGACGTTTTTGCATATTTGTTAGCAGTTCGTTAGAACACATGATTCTAGTTCAATAACCCCTAAATGTTCCCCAGTGCAAACCGTTATGTCTATAAAGTATAACTTTGAGCTATAAATCTCAAATTAAAGGGTGACCCTACCGCTTAAAATAAGACCCGACTCCAATGATCAGTTGAAAGTTGAAAGTGAATCTCGTAAACTATAAAGGCAATGGACCGAGGGATCCTATTCAACAATGTCTAAGGAATAAGAAAGTGAAACTAAAACTATATGACAATCTTTGCACGACGACTTCTGAAAAAGGAGGGTTTAGTTTATTTTTATTCTGCCAACCATGGTGTAGAATAAATAAAAGTAGTCCCTAGACAAGTAAAACACTACTAGTACTATTTACTACGAATAGCTTATTCATAAACATACTTAAAATAAATTTAAAAAACATAACTGCGCTCACTTTTACGAACTCCTGTTTGTGTATACGCATAGGACGGTTGACTGCAAAGAGATCGATACGCTCAGAGCTTTTGCTAACTGTATTCTTGTTCAGTGTACTTGAATTGCTATCCAACTTCATACTCATACTAAATTTCAAGTCAATCTGAAAACTGCAAGTGGGTTTTTAATTTTTAAGATTTAATTACGCGCAAATACCAGGACGGGTGAAACTAAATAAAAGCTTGTAAAACATCGGTTACGCTCACTCTGGTATCAGTTCAGTCTTTCATCCTGGTCAGAATAAAGACAGAACTACCCTCTTAGACTGACAAAATAATCGTCCAGACTGCTGAAAATTAAATGTTTTGAATAATATTCTCAATCGAAGCAACCGGAGGTTCATGGGGGATGCCTTTGTCCAACAGTCGTCGTCCTATACGGCTGATTTGAAGATTCTGACGATGATGAATATTTGTTAATCCGATGAGAATGACAGAAAACTAGAATGATGGACTGAACTGACACCAGAATGAGCGGGTTACCGAAGTCGAAAAACTATGTAACTAACGTTACATCTGATTTAAGTCTCATTTGTATATCGTTTAGCATTACAGAATAAGACCAGGTCACTAACACTGAAACCCTAAACGGAATGTTAAACTGCCAAGTCTATAATAAATTCAAATTAACGTTCTAAACCTTTTGGGGTGGCTCTATGAGACTTTTAGGGAATAATTAACAATTAATTAGTTACAAAGTGCTCGAGGGACTACTGTTAAAGTATAAGGGTAGGCTGAAAAAAGTAGTCAGCATGAATAAAACGTTTTTTCTACGGTTAGCTACGTTCATTAATTTTTATTTTTATTTCTACTGACATGAGAACGGAAAGGGACTAATGATGAGACGATATATAATATTCTATTATTTTTACAAGGTTTATTTTGTATGCATTGTTTGTATGTAACTAGGTATGAAATAGAATAAAAAAATACAAAATAAGTGAAAAAGAATTGGCAAAATGAAAGTTTCGTTTTATTTATAAACCTGACTTGCATGAGTACCTAACCAACGTCACACTTTCGAAGTAAGCAGTTAACAAAAAGTACAGTCATCAAAAAAGTAAAAAAAACTTAATTTGCAGTAATAAAAAAAAACACTTGTTTGATCTTTTTCTTGCCTAGTTTAACTGCAAACGTTGACCACTAGTATAAATTTATCTAAGTAATAAATTTAAATAATGCTTTAAAAATAAAAGCGCATAAAGAGATCCAGGTTTGTAATTTTTGAGAAAACCCAGGTCAAAAGACAAACTACTCCAACCTAGAAAATAACAATTTAAAATACTCACATTTTCTCATGTTTCAACAGAAATTCTGAAGCAAGCTTGAAGAGAAATTGCTATGCAAATATTTCAAAACTCTACATTCTTGACAACAAGTTAAAAGAAGTTACTTGTTCTTATTTTTTTATGAATAGCGTAATATTTTAAATGCCTCTATATTTTATGAGAATAAAATACATATTATTTATGATGCTTTAATATTATGAACTACAGTCAAAAATGATATGAATACAACCGAATTGATATCCTCGTTTTTTTTCTAAAAAATAATCAAATCGTGTTGAAAACAAAAAGAAGGTAGTCAGCTAATGGCCATTATAAAACCTAAAAAAGTATTCCGAAAAATAAAACTTGCACAAAAGTTCCTTAAATTTGCAGGGTCTTTGTTTTGACCAATATGACATGTACAAGGGCGTTTAAAAAAAATCCTACTCAGAATCAAAACTAATCAAGACCATAATCGAGTCCGATAGTTTAAAAAAACAGCCCCCAAAAAAGACTATTTTGTGAGGGTTTTTTTCCATACATTCCGTATGGGCGTGACAAAACTGACTCATTAAATTTTTCACAAGAAAATGAAATACCTACATTTTGGAAGAATAGGTACACTGTTTATGAAAACGCCCACATGTAAACATAAAATATGGACAAACTGACTAAAAATCAGCAGGCAAGCACAATCAAAGCAGGTTAAAAATCAGCTCAAGTACCTACTGTGTAGAAAAATGTCAAATTTTAATGTCACTGGTACGATTTGGTGTCTTTCGTTAGCGGGCGCGTCTGCGAAGCTTTGCTCTGAATAATTCTCGCAGATACCTCTTCGAAGAACGTAGAGCTTGGAAGCCGGTTTAATAACGAAAGAAAAAAATATATTATAAAGATAAACTTTAAAAAAAATCATTAACAAGAGGCATTTTACTACAAAACATTTTACTTGTACGTCAAGGAAACTAAATCACGTACCTACTAGGGTGGAATCTTTTCATAATCAATATCGCTATAATTTCTTTGGCAAATGTATGGGATGTCAACATGACGTTAACAGCACAAAGGTTCCACCCTGGTACGTGATTCAGTTTCTTTGACTAGGTACCTACACTGGATTGTGTGCCCTCATCATTCGGTCGGCTGTAGGTACGCGCCAAAGCCACAAACTGGAGGCTACTTCGAAGTTGGAAAATCGAAGTTCGTATCATGCCGTCGTCCCGCTGACGCTTATGTTATATAATACGAGAGTGAGAGGGATGGTACAGTCACCAGCACCAATATCTGACACAATTAACAAGCGTGCATAAATATCTGATACGACTCTATTTCTAGGGCCGGAAAGACGTTTCAGATATTTTTGCACGCTCCGCTGTGGCAGATATTAATGAACTGGTGACTGTACAGTGACCAGCACCAATATCTGACACAACAAGTGTGCATAAATATCTGATACGACTCTGACGTGTCAGATATTTTTGCACGCTCCGCTGTGGCAGATATTAATGCAGGTGACTGTACGATACGAACTTTGAATTTCGTAGTAGCCCCTCTGCACCTCGTCGCAACCAGCTTATCGGAAACCACTTATCGATTGCATATGTCCAATTGCCTAAGTGCCGTGTGGTGCTTTCCATCGCAAATATCAGAAATCACGACTCCCACGCTCCAAATTGCGGATTACTCGCAATAATTTCTTTCTTTTCATGCTATTGTTTTTTGCCGGTAACGTCCCACTGCTGGGCAAAGGCCTCTCCCCTGGGTTTAGAAATCGCCCTGTCGGCACTTATGTCTGGCCAGTTGCTGAAAAACTCGTCTAGGTCAACCCGCCATCTCCGCCTTGGCCTTCTCCATTTTTGTAATGCCAAAAGAACTACCTGAGAACAATTCCAAATTACATTTAGCAAGGCGTAAGACGGGATGTACCATAATTTAAGTTTTTTTTTTAAATGAAGAAACAAAATCAGCAAAGATACTCTAATACGCAAACTTTGGCATTGGTAAAATATAACTTTGTTTTTATAATTTGATTTATAATTAGATTCGATAAAATCTTTAAATATTGAGATTAGATTCTAAGCGGAAGACTTTTTTGTTATTAAGTATTGAAATAAACTGTTTTTTTTTTTAAATATTACTAATAATACTTATTCTTGTGCCTTATACCACAGTCAGTAAAACTGATAAAAACTGTTAGTGTGGTATCGGTAGAAATTTAAACTTGGTACCGAAACCAGAAACCGAAATTTGGCGGCCATCTTGAACCTCTAGAACTCCGGCAAAAATATTTCATAGACGTGCGGCAAAGGGGGCGAGCGCGAAGCTAAACATAGCGTTGAACTTGAAATGTTGTAATTTGTAATATGAAGACACCTGTATTTTTTCGGCTGTCAGAGAAATAAACGTTACGTTATAATAAGTACATTTTTTATCGCGCAGAAAGAGAAAAACAAACAGTTGACAGTGATATATAAACAAAGGAAATAGGTAGCTGTGTATACTCGTTGTTCGATTTAAACTGCTGATGTACCAAAGGAAACTCTCCAAAACTGCCGAATCTTTCACATAGGAAATATTTCGGAAATTTCTCACAATGTATAGGGATTGAAAGCTTCCGTTTCTTAAATTTAAATTTCCTATATCATCATCATCATGTCAGCCGAAAGAAGTCCACTGCTGGACATAAGCCTCCCCCAAGGCTCTCCACTCAGACCGGTCTTGTGCTTTCCGCATATAACGCGATCCCGCGATCTTAACCAGGTTGTCGCTCCATATTGCCTACCGACAGCTAGTCTCCCGGTCCGTGGACGCCATTCGAATTCCGTATATATCTTGTGAATATTTCCAGAAATCTTCGAGAACTATTCTAAGTTTTTGGAAACTTTCCGCAACTTGCACATCTGTAATTAAGACTGAATTGATGTAGAGCATCGTAGACAAATCGATTATGAAATTAATAACTTTACATTGAATTTATTCTTGACATTTATTTTTTACTTTACTTATTTACATACAAGATTCAATTATAGATTTATAAAAATTATCTAGCCTTTTTCGGGGGAGGAGCACAGCTTTTTATCAGTTTAGGGAGTGGAGATCTATTTTTAAAGAAATTATTGTAAAATACGTCATTATCTGCTACAGCGGAGCGTGAAAAAATATCTGGCACGTCCTATCGGCCCTAGAAATAGAGTCGTATCAGATATTTGTGCACACTTTATTGTATCAGATATTGGTGCTGGTGACTGCACTTTTGCTTAGATTTTACACTACACAAAGAATTTTAATGCAATTTTCACTTATAAAATGTACACAGGGTTCGCGCGGGTTTTGTTTGGGGGAAAGTTTTGTTTGTTTGGCTACGGGTAGATCTTGAAGACCATGTACGGATCTTCGCATGTCTTTTCAGCTTCGCAGGTCCCATAGCGGTCATAGCGAGACGGAGCGACTCATTGAGCACATTCAGACGACGATAGACGGTCTGCTGCAGCAGATTCCCACTGCCGAGATTGTGGTTTTGGGTGATTTTAATGCTCACCACATCCAATGGCTTGGATCTCGTATTACAGAACATGCTGGTAGATTTGTGTTTGATTTCGCCTTGACCTATGGTCTAACTCAGCTTGTCACTTCGCCAACTCGTGTACCGGATGTGGCTGAGCACTAGCTCAGCACTGGCTGAGCCTTACTAAATCTTTTGCTAACCTCCCATCCGGAAAGTTACCAGGTATCAGGTCAGCGCCCCACTTGGCTCGTCTGATCACTGTCTGGTACGGAGCTTGGTGCCACTCACACGTTCACCGCGGCCTCGCAAGGCCTGGCAAGTCTAAGCCATGGTTCGATGGCTCTTGTATTGGGGCACCCCGTCTTAGGCAGGATGCCTATCGGGCCTGGTCTGCAGCGTCAACTACGCATGACCCTGGTTGCAGTAATAAATACAACTCTGCATCTAGATCATACAATAACTGTATTGCCAGGGCGAAGAGACGTAGGTTCCCTTTGTGTATTTTATAGGCTTTACCACGTTGAGTGCTCCGAAGAATGCTCCGTACCTCCCGCCGAAAATATAAATTTCATCGACATCATCTTGTTGAACGGAAATCTACCACTGTGCGTTTCCTTCGACACTTCCTGCCACGTACAGTGAAATTGTGGAATCAACTTCTGTCAACAGTGTTTCCTGACAACTATGACATCGGGGCTTTCAAGAAAAGGGCTTATACTTTCTTAAGAGGCTGGCAACGGACCAATGACTCTCCTTGAGTAGTTAGTACCTAGTAGTTAGGTTTCTCAAAAACTTTTTTGATTAAGTGAAGATTTCCGGAAATAATTGCTCCCAAAGTAGCAACAATTGTGTCCCCCCGCTCTATCTTGTAAACCGTTTGTCCAAAAAATATGCAAAAAATATAGAAAGGTAACGCTTAATAAATACTTTTAACGAAAATTGGTTTAAACATAATCGGATATACCGTTTTTGAGTTATTGCCGAAAAACTGCGCTTTTCAACAAAAGGACGTAATTGTCGTGAAGATACGCTCTTTCTCTGGTAATAGATTTTAAAACAGTAGTAAGTGTTTTAATTGTGTTATAACGCACATAATATTACTTGTTTTTTTTCGTAATGGCTACGAAACCCTATCTTGGGCGTGTCTGACACGCTCTTGACCGGTTTTTTTTCAGTGTCACCGTTCTCTAGGTCTTATCTACCTATGTATGTAGGTCGCGTTACCTTGAAACTTGTGAAGTTATCTTATCAGTGAATATGAAAATTACGAAAGCTCCCGTAAGCCGAAAGCTACGGTTTAATAATGAGCCGTGTCCCTTTTAAGCTAAATCGTCGGTTCTCAAACTACAAATTAAATTGAAGTTAGCGTACTCATATTTGAAAATCCGCAAATAACAAAAAAAACTTCGGGTTGGTATTTCGCGTTTGTGGTGTTATGCGTCTGAAGGAAGCGCATTCACAATGGATGCAGGCCGCTTCTAACCGAACTAGAGGTATATGAGGGAGGCCTATGTATACTTAACTGTGGGAGTCCTACGGTTGATATGATGTTGATGATGATAAATGTACGTACATTTCATTCAAAAAAGTACAATATATTTTTTTCCCGTGTTATCTAAGTACTTGTATAACACGGGAAGTACTGTACCAAAGTTCCATCCCTCCAAACTCGACCAGCCGTGTTAGCGTAAAAGGGTAACAAACTAACTCACGCACACAAACTTTTGCGCCTCTTTATAGTGTTAATGCAATATAGGTGCAAGTTGTGAATAAGGCAATAAGTAAAACGGATACTATATCTTATACTCCTACAATTATTTACTTTACTTTGTAGAGTAAAGGTTTGGCAAAATATGTAATTTAACATAATAGCGCTGCGACATTCAAAAGTTTGAGAGACGCTGAGCTAAATGGACGAACCTTGTAACCCTTCAGAGTTCATTGGAGATTATGAAATTATAATATTCGGAGTCATAACTCTTTTAACGTTTTTAAAAATGATTTAGGGAAGACAGATGCTTTTGAAGACGGAACTATAATTAGGTACAAGCATTTTTTATAAAATACCTATTCTAAAAATATATAAGAAAAGAAAATGGAAGGGAGAATAGAGCATTTTATTTTATTGATTATATGGAAATTGACGAAAAAAAAATCAGAAATAATAGCTGGAAAAATTCCAAAAAACTTAGAGGTGCGAGTCCTGGCTCGAACCCATGACCAGGACTTCAAATACCGTGAAAAAGTTGGTATCGTTACCCCTGTCAAACAGATTTAACGTTAAATCGTAATTAACGAAAATATCGAAATACGAAATCCTTAGAAAAATATTAAGTACTTAATTTTTCGTAATGGCTACGGAGCCCTATTTTGGGCGTGTCCGACACGCTCTTGGCCGGTTTTTTTAATAGGCAATTACTTGAAGTATTTGAAAATAAATGCAATAGGCTAACTACGAAAAAAGCTGTGGGGTTGTCTGAGGTTTTTAGTATATTAAGTAGCTCCTTCTATGCACTTAAATATAATAATATGTAATTGTAATTACATGCAAGCTATCTTCAAATTCTTACAGAATATTTCTCAAGGGACTCAAGATTATTAATTTTGACAGTAATAATATCCTTTTTTGTTTAACCTGTATCTTAGTATATATTTACATCAAAGATATTTACTTTCTCTAAGCTTCTATAGGAAAGCATTGGGTTAACAACCGCATTAATATTTACATGGAAATAGTATAGTCATATCGAATTATTACAAAGCAAACAAGATACGGTAGATACTAACGACACGGTAATGCGATTTCAACCAGATACATAGTGGTTTGAAACTGATTCATTGTTTATCAGCTGCACAAATTATATTTCGATAGATATTTTTCGACGTTTCTAGATTTTTATTTTTGACAATATTGCTATGGGGGTACACCTGAGTTCACTCAATTACGAAAAGATCGATATAGACAAATTTACAAGAATATGTATGTACAATGTTTTTTAGGGTTGCGGAGCCAAAATGGCAAAAACGGAACCCTTATTTATAGTTTCGCCATGTCTGTCCGTCCGCGGTTTTGCTCAGGGACTATCAATGCTAGAAAGCTGTAATTTGGCCCGGATTGTATATGTAAACTATGCCGACAAAATAGTACAATAAAAAATTTAAAGAAATGTTTTTAGGGTACCTCCCATAGCCGTAAAGTGGGGGTTTTTTTTTTCTCATCCAACAAATCAAATCAAATGTGGGGTATCGTTGGATAGGTCTTTTAAAACCATTAGCGGTTTGCTAAGACGATTTTACGATTCAGTCATTTGTTTGCGAAATATTCAACTATAAATTGCGAATTTTCATTAAAATCGAGCGTCCCCCCCCTTTAAAATCTAAACCGGTGGAAAAATTTGAAAAAATCCAGAATGGTAGTAAGTATATCAAACTTACAAGGAAAATTATAACGGCTAAGTTTGCTTGAAAATTATCAGTAGTTTAAGAGTAATATACTTAAACTTTTTTTTACCTTAGCAGCCTAAGGTATAAAATATACTTAAACTTGAAATATTTTTAGGTTTCTGGAGCCAAAATCTCTCTATCTTGTAAACCGTTTGTCCAAAAAATATGCAAAAAGTATGGAAAGGTATCGCTTAATAAATACTTTCAACGAAAATTGGTTTCAACATGATATCGGATATACCGTTTTTGAGTTATTGCTGAAACCTGCGCTTCTCAAGAAAAGGACGTAATTGCCGTGAAGATACGCTCTTTTTCTGGTAATAGATTTTAAGACTGTAGTAAGTGTTTTAATTGGGTTATAACGCACATAATATTTCTTAATTTTTTTCGTAATGGCTACGGAACCCTATCTTGGGCGTGTCCGACACGCTTTTGGCCGGTTTAAAAAAAAAACTGACCCGTGATTGACACCCTGTCTCTTAGTAAATTAACGTTAAGATCTGCATACATCTGGTCTGGATCTGGTCTCTTTGTAGTCGACTGTTCGATAGTGGACGTCCTGTGGATGATTTGATGATAATATTATTAAGACGGTAGATAATAATTATAACCTAACCAATAAAAGGAGGAAACCCCCACTTTGTCATTTCAAAGTTCAATATCTCAAAAACGGCTGAACCGATTTTGATAAAACATATCTAAGAATCATCGCTAGAAAATTTGCTATCAAATAAAAAAAACAGCATTCAAATTGGTTCACCCGTTTAAGAGCTACGGTGCCACAGAAAGACACACATACCGGTCAAACTTATAACACTCCTCTTTTTGCGTCGAGAGATAAAAAAAAAAAAAAAATCTTGCTCATTATATTTTGTCATCGTCCGAAGTATATCTCCGTACCTTATGCAATACCTAGAACAGAATCAAAGCGCTAGATTTTGTGCAAGGAATTAGTAAAATTGTTGAAGCGTTCAGTAATTGATTTGATTGTTTGATTCCACAAGAATTAGGCACTAAACTTTAACTACAAAAACAAAATTCCATCATTTGGCAAGCTCAGTGCCAACACTAATTTCAGTATAGGTAAACTAATAAATTATTAGTTACTTAATTTGTGAACGGTTTCAATTATAAGTAATAATTAAAACCGTTGAACAAGTTAACTCAATCTGTCATTTACAATTTCATATTCCACAATTGATTTGTGATAATACTTGTGTCAGCAAGGAATTCTTCTATAATCTATCGCGGCCAGGCGTCATATAAAACTTTTACGTGAAGTCTTCGCCTTAAAGTCGAAGTTAGCGAGTTATTACAATGGAGATAAGGCATTTTCAAATATAACTCGGATAACTAATTCTGAAATGCTGTCTGTCTGTCATTTTCTGTTCGAACCGAAGTTCCGTGACCTAGTTTTGATGTAGCGTATTCTATGTTTAGTTTCTTAAAACAATAAGCGTGTAATGCGGATAACAATTTGAGATAATAATGCTAGTATATCTGTGGTAAGAATGTCATACTCGTAAACTGTAAGCTGATTAGGTACTTATGCTATATTTTATGAGTGTATTCATGGAGACAAATATATGAAGTGGAGCTAAGTAAAACTATTTAATTTAATTTAAATTATATATCTTTGTTATACAGAACCAAGGTCATGGCGAAATGTATCCTATTTTATTTTTATTTTTATATTCCTTTTTTCTCTAATTTTTTCATTTTACTTTTGCTCGTTTTATTGTTATAATTATTACTTTTTATTGTTAATATACTAAACCTAACTAAGTCCGCACCTGGCAGTACTGTAGGAGCATACTGAGAGGGGTGTCGGCTGAAAAACAGCGCTGTTTGGCGTCGCTCCTTGTGGCCGGCGCCAGCAGCATATATGCTGACGCCGACGCCTATTGTCACAATTATAAACTTTTATTTTTTATGAAATCTTATTTAATGTGTTTTGTGGCAATAAATGTTTTTTTCTTTCTCTTTCTTTCTTTCTTTCTTTCTTTCTTTCTTTCTTTCTTTCTTTCTTTCTTTCTTTCTTTCTTTCTTTCTTTCTTTCTTTCTTCTTTCTTTCTTTCTTTTCTTTCTTTCTTTCTTTCTTTCTTTCTTTCTTCTTTCTTTCTCTTTCTTTCTTTCTTTCTTTCTTTCTTTCTTTCTTTCTTTCTTTCTTTTCTTTCTTTCTTTTCTTTCTTTCTTTCTTTCTTTCTTTTCTTTCTTTCTTTCTTTCTTTCTTTCTTTCTTCTTTCTTTCTTTCTTTCTTTCTTTCTTTCTTTCTTTTCTTTCTTTCTTTCTTTCTTTCTTTCTTCTTCTTTCTTTCTTTCTTTCTTTCTTTCTTTCTTTCTTTCTTTCTTTCTTTCTTTCTTCTTTCTTTCTTTCTTCTTTCTTTCTTTCTTTCTTTCTTTCTTTCTTTCTCTTTCTTTCTTTCTTTCTTTCTTTCTTTCTTTCTTTCTTTCTTTCTTTCTTTCTTTCTTTCTTTCTTTCTTTCTTTCTTTCTTTCTTTCTTTCATCGACATAGCTCAGAGAATTAGCAAGTTGAAGTGGTAGTGGGCTGGTCATATCTGTCGCAGAACCGACAACCGCTGGAGTAAACGAGTTCTTGAGTGGAGACCGCGTCTTGGCAAACGTAGTGTAGGACGCCCTCCGGCTAGGTGGAGTGACGATCTGCGAAAGGCTGCTGGTAGGAGCTGGATGCGTCTAGCCGAGGACAGGGCGCAATGGCGCTCTTTGGGGGAGGCCTATGTCCAGCTGTGGACTGCTATAGGCTGATGATGATGATGATGATGACGATCTTTGCATGCATGTAGCTTAGAATTGATTTTGCGAGTGCTGGCGCTGCCCGTAAGTTGCGCCAGCGGTATGGTCAATTAAAAAAAAAACTCTTACAAATAATGAAAAACATTATATGACGCACGGGTGGTACTGGAATTACAAATATTGACTCATTAAAGCCAGTCTTTGACTTCGGGCTCCTAATGCTCCCGTTTGTAATTCTTTATTTACCGCCCTTAAGACACAAAGTGAGCTTATCCTATTGAACTTGCGTAGGGTCTCATGGGTGCTAAAACAAAAAACTTGCGAGAACATATTTAAAAAACATATATATAATATTTATTATTATATACATTAGTTATTTGGGTATAAAGGTAGCTTATAATTAAGATTGGTTTTTGGAATCTTTTTGATTTTTTTATTTCAATTCCAAATTTTTACTTTTACAACCGACCGGTCCGGGATGACCGTAAAAGTAAAAATTTGGAATTGAAATAAAAAATACAAAAAGATTCCAAAAAACCAATCTTAATTTGATTGCTTAGTAGCGACATCTCTTGTCCGGGTGAGCGGTTGGTTCCAATGGAGTGCCGAAAGTTTCTCGATGAGGGCTTCGGTATAGATGTCGCTAGCGTCACTGCTTAAGTGGCTAAATAAGAAACAAACAAGGTGAGATATGAGGTGCATAGGTTAAATTCGTGTCTGTACCGTTGATCAGCAGTGGTGCAGCGGTATAGCACGCGGTACGGAATACCGAGGACCTGGGTTCGATTCCGAGTGCTGGTCTTATTTTTCTGGTTTTTCTGTGCATCTATATTTTCAGTTTTTATTTTCAATTTAGCTTAGAATTGTTTTCACGCCATGCATTGACATGCTTTGATTATATTACTTTGGAAAACAATAATTTCCAAGATCCTTCGAAATAGAGGCAATATACAACAAGATATTACCTTCATAATGAGACTCTAAGCATTGTATTCTATTCAAATAGAATGTATTCATCTGAAGATCTTTTGTACCGGAGAAGAATGCAATGCCTAGGTAGGCTCTAAGAATAACCATTGATAATGATATCCGAGCCTATTGGAACTAGTACGATATAGTTTTATGAGATGCTATTAACTATTATAAATAAATAAATAAATAAATATCACGGGACAATTCACACCAATTGACCTAGTCCCCAAGTAAGCTTAGCAAAGCTTGTGTATGGGTACTAAGCAACGGATAAATATAATTATATAGATAGATACATACTTAAATACATATTAAACACCCAAGACCCGAGAATAAACATTCGTATTTTTTATACAAATATCTGCCCCGACACGGGAATCGAACCCGGGACCTCAAGCTTCGTAGTCAGGTTCTCTAACCACTAGGCCATCTGGTCGTCTAAATAATAATTATGTAAGTATAAAAACAAGAATATTTTTAGGGTGCCGTAGCCTACATGGCGGAAACGGAACCCTTATGTAGTTTCCCCATTTCTGTCAATCTATCCGTCCGCGGCTTAGCTTAGAGAATATCAAGACTACCAAGGCGGTTCTGCTCCAATCTCCGCAAACTTCTCTTGTCAGGCCTGTGGAGGATGTCACTCTCACATTGGTCTAGTCAGCCACAAACGACGTGTGCACAGGCAACACGATACGCCAAAATTCGTCTGAAACAGATAAAACAGGAGTTAATAGAAGAACGTCTGAAACAGATAAAGCAGAAGTTACCGGAAGAACGTCTGAAACAGATAAGGGACTACCTAGTTCATGAGGTTTAGCTCCGTCATCATGGGCGCGATGGACAGAAGCCGATGGAAAAACTAATCTAACCACTTGACAGTCCAGAGTGCACGACCAATATGGCTACAACCATTCGGGTTTTTTATCGACGAACGTACCACGCCGTACGTCCACAATTTTCTAGCTTCAAGGTTTTGAATAATCAAAAAATACTGCGACATAAATTCATCATCATCAGGCCTACACGTCTGTTCCAGACGAATTTTGAAAGTGTGTGTGTTTGTATGTTTGCCCGTCTCACGTCGATGGAGATAGCTTTTTTTCGTGATAAAAAGTAGCCTATGTCACTCTCTGACCCATAAACTATCTCTTTGCCAAAAATCACGTCAATCCGTCGCTCCATTTCGACGTGAAAGACGGACAAACATACAAACACACACTTTCGCATGTTATTAGTAGCTAATAATATAAGATTTGTGCACAAAATCAAGGTTTAACTTTATGACACTAACGCAGGGTTTCTCAAACTTTCGGCTCCACGTACCCCTGTTAAAGTTTTCAGGTGACAGCGAACCCCTTAACTAATTAAATCCCCCCCCCCCTCCTCTAGCCTTCCAAAGAAAACAATAAAATTGACTGTTAAACGACGAAATCAGTCGCACAGACTACTAAGAAATACTAACGTATATCAGTCGCGCGCGCGCCACCATGTGTGCGTGCCGCATGTGCCTGCCAGTCGTCATCAAGCCACCATTACGTAAATCTTGTCCCGAACCCCCTGCCGTCGAATGGCGAACCCCTAGGGGTTCGTGTACCCCACTTTGCGAAACCCTGCACTAACGGATCCACGGACGGGTTGAATCATTTTGGTTTTGGATACCATGCTATCTGCTGTATGCATGTATCGGCTGTCAAGTGGGTATCCAACAAAAAGTTGGAAAGCCCCTGACTTGGTCACTTCAAAGTTCAATATCTCATAAAACGCTAAACCGATTTTGATAAAACATGTGTAAGAACCATCGCTAGAAAACCTGCTTTCAAATAAGAAAACCGCATTCAAATCGGTCCACACGCTTAAGAGCTACGGTGCCACAGACAGACACACATGGCGGTCAAACTTATAACATCCCTCTTTTTGCGTCGGGGGTTAATTCATGATTATATTATGGACCCTTGTCCATGATATAATCATTAAAACATATGGATAATTTATTAAATAATTAAATATTTCTGATCCGCATTGGGGATCCCTTACTTCAAATAGTGAATCTACTGTGTTAACTAACCTAACTTAACCAACAAAAAGTTGGAAAACCCCCGACTTTGTCACTTCAAAGTTCAATATATCATAAAACGGCTGAACCGATTTTGATAAAACAAATCTAAGAACCATCGTTAGAAAACCTGATTTCAAATAATAAAACCGCATTAAGATCGGTCCACCCGTTTAAGAGCTACGGTGCCACAGACAGACACAGATAGCGGTCAAACTTATAACACCCCTCTTTTTGCGTCGGGGGTTAAGAATGAAGCTGTGTTAAATACTTGTGATGTATCGATATCATTTAATAATATAGTATAACTGTTTAAAAAAAATTACCTCGATGAGTTTCTTGCCGGATGCTTCTCAACAAAGGTTTTTCCGAACCGGTGGTAGTTTTTTTTTGACATTCATATGTACTTGTTTAGCCTAAATTGAATAAAGATATTTTGACTTTGACTTTTTAACATTGACGGACTGATGGACTGATGGCCCGGACTGATGAAAATTAAGCTCTCTCTTATAGTACACAAGGGCGTTTTAAATTATTCATCATCCTCGCGTCAGTCAAATTTTGACCAGAATGGACTGAACCGACGCCGCACTGAGCGTGTGACCGCTGCCGTAGATAGATAGTTTTATAATTTACCCATACTGACCCATCTTAATAGGCTATAACTCTACTAATTGCAAACAATTACTTTGCTCACCCGCGACCTTATGATAGCTCTCAATACAATATTCATTATGTGGTAGCTAACGCCATCTAGTATGCGACATTGTAACTAAGGCAATGTGTGTTATCTGTTTAAAAAATAAATAAAGTCAGTCTGTTTTTGTAGCCACTACCGAGTTTTATTAGGTTATGGGCCCAGCAAATGTTTTTTGCTATAAAACAAGACTTTATTGGTGATAGTCGAGTTACAAAGTGATTTAATTATCACATTTATTTGTCGTGTTGTGTCGCGACGCATCAGAATGGCATCGGTAACGTATGAAATACATTTTATATGGTTGCGTTCACATTTCTCTGATGCAGTGTGTTGTGACGGCTTGTGTTGATTCGCATCAAAGCTATAGAGAGGGAGAGAGACAGAACATCACAACGCAACACGACATAAATAAATGTGAATGTGAGTTCATGCAGCGCCTCCACCTCCACACTGTAAGAACACACAAAAATCAAATACTTAAACCCAACTATCGCCACCACATACATTGACGCGTTTCGAACTCAACCAGAGTTCATCCTCAAAGAAACACTAAGGGTTGTTCACGGGTGAGCGAAGTACCTAATTGTTTGTAGTTCATTGATATGACCTCAGCAAAGTAACGTCTGATTCAATAAATTATATAATTCCATTGTTTATTCCGTCGCTTTGTGGTCTGCTGCAGTGGATAAAACTAAACGCGGCATGTTTTCATTCCAGGTCCACACGAGGAAAAGTATGACAGAAAGCTGGATGATCTTAGAAAGGAGTTGACGAAGAAGATACGAGAGATCGCGCTCAGAAATCAAACACAACTGAAAGTAAGTCTTTTTAGGGTTCCGTACCCAAAATTGCAGAAACAGCACCTTTATAGGATCACTTTGTCAGGTGAGTGTGTCACGGCCAACTACTGTTGGTGACCTCTGTAAACGAAAAAAACTAGGTCCACGAGTATCTACGAGTACTTAACTCAATTGACTCATTGCGTAAACAAAATAATTCCCGTAAATGCGCTCCCGTGCGTATACGCGTACTAGTTTTAGTAGTTTTACGAATATCGTTCTACCAAATTCCACGTCACAGTTCAGTCTTCACACTTCATATTTTTTTAATTTAACTAATATTAAATACCGACTAAAATTTCTTCATACTTTATACAGGCTTAGGATTGTCAGCAATTTTTATAAAATTTTCAATTAAAAATTGTACATAAATGCTAGTTTTCAAGTTGGCGGAACGTTGTCAGCCGCCGTACTCCTAAATACTCGTACGCTAAAAGAATCGCGGGCGGGAACGCGTACTCACGCGTCCAAGCCAAAACCTATTCCAGTAAATACGTCTCACCTCTATCACTTTGTCATCTGTCTGTCCAACTCTGTGTGTCTATTGTCTGTCACGGTCAATTTGCTCCGAAACAACTGGATCGATTACCTTAATAAATAAATCCAAAATATAAATCAGTGACTTAAAGAAGGAGATGTAACAATGAATTTAAAACATAGGATGAATTTTGGAGGGTAAATTAGAAACTAAAAAAGGCGAACCATATTTTGTGACACATGACATGACATGGCTTGTTGTGAGGTTTTCAAATATATATTTTTATAATGTTAAGATCCATAGTTTTGAAGTTATTTAAAGAAAAAAAAAATTACCATTCCCCTCATCATTAAATATCTTCGAAACTATTAGGTTTCAAATTAATAAGAAAATACAAAAACATAGTTCTTTGCTCGATCTACAAGATAGAAATATAAAAACTATTATAATATAAAATAAGAACGATAAATATAAAAAGTATAAAAATAAAAAATGTGTGGTAAATAAGTATTTCATCGTGCCTACGGAACCATCTCTACGCGCATTAGATTCGCACTTGTCCGATTTTTTTAGCTAATCACGTAACTGTAACTAACTATTTCTGTAACAAGGGCACCGAGGAGATCCCTGAGCCAGAGAGTGGCATTTCTTTTGGCTAAGTGTCGTTTTTATGAGTTGTGGTTCCGTTTTAATATGACAAAAACGAATGTTTTAAGGTAGACTTTGAAATACTCGTAAGAATGTCGCGGTTTTTTCACCTTTTTAACAATAAGTCAGTTTTCTAAGTTGGTTAGGTTATGTTCGTGGAGGAATCCCACAAATTAATTGCACAAATACGAAACATTCAAGAGCTCATTACACTGCGGGGAGCTTTAGCTGCTTTGCCACCAGTGGGGCTACTACGAAACTCGAAACTCGAAGTTCGTATCGTACCGTCCCTTTCGCTCTCGTATTAAATAGTATAAGTGTCAGAGGGACGGCACGACACGAACTTCGAGTTTCGAGTTTCGTAGTAGCCCTGCAGCAATGGCAAAGATGCGTTGCGAAGATTGTGTCTGTCACAAACCGATAGAAACGCTTCATAGGTAGGAGGTAACTACCCTCGCTCCGCTAGAAATGCGCTGAGCCAGCAGGGCCGTCTTTCACATATTAGAGGCCCTGGGCACATTAGGATAATGGGGCCCCATTGACTATAATAATAAAGCACTATTTAGCTATCGATTATCGTTTAGTAATAGAAGTAGGGACCAGGGGGCCCCAATCCATAGCGGGGCCCTGGAAACGTGCCCAGTGTGCCCAGTGGAGAAAAGGGGCCTATGAGCGAGGATAGGTAAACAGAATATCAGAATCAGAATCAAAATATTTTATTCGTTTAACATAGGTACATTAGTATTGATCTTAACATTAAAGCATGTTGCGAAACACTATGTTTTGCCAGCAGGCGTACGAATGTTGTTTTCTTATTTTATATATCTATCCAAGCAACACTAATTAATTACAATATAACAAATAAAAAGAATTGCAACAAAATTTTTATCTATAATAATAACAACTACTTCATCATCATCATCATCATCAGCCCGAAGACGTCCACTGCTGGACAAAGGCCTCCCCCTTAGAACGCCACAATGAACGACAACTTGCCACTTGCATCCACCGGTTTCCCGCTACTCTCACGATGTCGTCAGTCCACCTGGTGGAGGCTGCCAACGCTTCGTCTTCCGGTTCGTGGTCGCCACTCGAGGACTTTTCTCCCCCAACGGTTATCTGTTCTTCGAGCGATGTGGCCTGCCCATTGCCACTTCAATTTGCATATTTTTCCAGCTATGTCAGTGACTTTAGTTCTTCGACGAATTTCCGTATTCCGGATTCTATACAACAACTACTTACTCAAAAATATTTAAGGATGTCAAATACATATTCATAAAATACGTATTTAATGAAATATTTAAATTGAAGAGATAATCCACATTAAATATGATAATTAGTAAAATAATAAAAAATAACAATGTCAGCGTTATTTCAATCAAAAACCAATCACAAATAATGTAAGACAAGAAGAGCAAGTTACATTACAACTCATCGTCATTTAAAAATTGTTGTAAAAACGAAGAGTTTCTATTGGTTCATGCCAAACAGATTCCTCGCAAAACATCTCTGGTAGAAACGCATCCTAAGTAAACTCTTCCACTAAACACAAAGGTATTCCAAATCAGACACCTATTTTTTTATTTACAGGATGAGGGTTTCGACCATCTGAACTTGATCCTGAACGACCTAGAGACATATGAAAAAGAAGTCCAAGTTTACTTGAGTAAACTGCCTAACAACAAGACAAAACAAGACGACAAGACTTGGACGTTTATTAACGCGATGTTCTATGCTGGCACCATTTACACAACGATAGGTAAGAGTTTTTAAGGTTACATATTTGAATATCGAAAATTAAAATACCTACGGTTAAAATGTCGATGTTCAAAATATCGAAAATTAAAATATCGATTGTATCACAATATCCAAAGTTGTTATACCTTTGGTTAAAATGTCTAAGATTGAAATGTCGATTGATTAAAATATCGAATGAGTAAAAATATCGATAGCCAATATATCTAAGTTGTAAATGTCAACATAGGTATTTGAATGTCGAAAATTAAAATATCGTACATACAAATCTGCTTTATTTATTGTTCCTTTCTCTTAATTTTTATTTTACATAATCTAGTCATTTTTAGCACTCGCCGGCCGCAGCCGAGGCACGCTCGTCGCTTCGCTCACTCGGCTCTTGCGTAACAACGCACCACACACAACAGTGGTCACAGTTTTAAGCTAACCGAACCAAATACTTTTGGTAATTCATGTCCAATAGGTTAGGTTAAGTTTGTATTGCGACAAGGCGCGAAGCGCCTCAACTGAGCGGAATAGGAGCTCCGCTCCGTCGACCCCGTCACGTGATAGTTCATACATAGGAAATTCGATACTTCGATATTTTGGACTTCGATGTTTATATCTTTCGATGTCACTTTTGTAGATAAATATGTTTTGGATATATTGGACGTAGATTAAAAAAAAAATTAAACTGTTTATTATAAATCAGAATATCATTACAAAATTTTTATAATTACTTAGCTAATAATCTTTATTATTTAAGATTTTATAACTAAGGAGTGCAAAGGGCGGGCGAGCCCTCATCTATAATTAAAATATAATGTTCACATATGTTTCCATGCTACATGTTACATATATCTATATTGCTTAGTTATTATTATTGTAGGCCTATGGTTATTGCCTGGCTTTGGTTACTTCTTATTTGCTTTATTTTAATGTAAGATAACTGTATTATCATTCCATCTTTTTAATATATTACCAATTTAATTTACTATGAAAAATTGTTTATCTAACCAATTGATTATCTAACCATTCGACAATATAAACTTTCGTTATTTTAATTTTCGTTATTTCGATACAGTCAATATTGCAATTTTCGATATTTTGAATATCGACATTTTACCCGTAGATATTTTAACTTTCGATATTCAAATATGTAACCGTTTTTAAGCTTTCGTTAAGCACTCGTCCTTCATGGTCGCCGTTCTGTTTTGATCTATCCATTAGAAATGAGTTTTTTTCATATTATTACCATGAACATAGACAGTATTCGACTGTAGATATTAATAAAGGTGAAGGGTGCTTGCATCAAATTTGATCAAGTTTCATGCATCATTTGATGGTGATAAAGATAAAACGCTAAACAATAAGACATTTTAGATAGTACCTACCTACAAGCTAAGTTTCCAATACTTTGCACCTTTAAAATTAAAATGAAATAACTCGAAAATTGTTTCACTTTAGTTTTAAAAGTGCGACTTATCCCTGTTTTGTAAAGAAGAGTTCTTGTTTGAGCAAGCTTTGTTTCGTGTGTATCAGTGCCATGATGAAATGACTAGGCGTTCAAAATAAAAACTAGAACAGACGTTTTTCCATTTTGCAGTGTTTACTTATTGTATTAAATGCTAGAATTCTAAAGATAATTATATACAATGCAATAGTCTTTTTATGTAAGCAAATTTTAGACAAGTTGACCAAACTTGTGGTCCCAAAACATAAAACTGTATCTTACAGGCGTCCAACCGAAGCAACTGGAGGTTTATGGGGAGGTCTCTGTCTAACAGTGGACATACTATGGCTAATATGATGATGATGACAATAAAACTGGATCCGCCGTTGTGATCACGTCACTCTTTGCCGGTTTCTGATTGATTTCTCCTCTCATCCACTCAAAGGTTGACTGGTAGAGATGGGATCTCCCTTAAAGGGATAAGTTCGCCTTTGTACAAGTATCTCAAAGTTTGTCCATTGTATTTAATTTTTGTTTCTTTTCTTTTCTACAATAAAGAGTTTACATATATACTACATACAAGGTTAATAAAAAGCTCGCCTTTCGTTACGATGTTCCGTTCGCGTAGGTATATACCTACCCTTGTTTGTTTTCAATGCATTCTCTGGTGCCTCCAAAGGCTTTGAAGCTTTGAAGGCACGCAGGTTGTTTATTTTATCATTGCAAAGCTGACGCAGCTTTGGTCTAAGTAAAAAAAAAATAAGTAAATAAAAAACAAAAACCCGACTGCCTTGAAAAAAACTACAAAGAAAGAAAGAAAAAAGAACCATTTATTCGTGACGTGACACCATGGGAAAATGAATAAAGTTAAATAATAATGTGTGACATGGTCTCAATTCAGCAATCTGCAATCCGTACGGCGCTGATCTTCCTTTGGGACGATCTGAGGCTGTATTGCCAAACGTTTCTGAGCTCGCGATCGCAATCAAGTGACAGATATTTTTATGAATTAAATTAATAAATAAAAATAAATCGCATACAAAAACTGTCATTTGACTGAGATCGTGACCGTCAGAAACGATATGCAATACGGCCTCAGGCCATCGTACAAAAAAGAAGTCTTGTGGTCGAAAACTTTGTTAAATAAGTAACTAAAAGTTCAGTTGGGATCCATTCAAAATCGTGGCCGGCTGGAAATTCTTAGTACTTAATGGGTCCTGACTATTACACTGGGGGCTGTTTCACCATCCATTGATTAGTGTTAACTGACGGTTAAATGTGATGCCGTCTCGGTCTATTCGAACAAAACAAATAGAGACGGCATCCCATTTAACCGTCAGTTAACACTAATCAATGAATGGTGAAACAGCCCCAAGTTAACCCTTAAATTGATAGTGTTCGCCACATTGAACATGATTTAAGACTATCTTTTGTAGGTACTTTTTCTTTAATGTTGAATTTTTTGGCCTATAAGATAACGACGAGGTTTGAATTATGAACTTTTTAAATTTGACAATTTAAGGTCAGTGATTTAGATCACTTGACTAGTTTTTAGAATTCCGTAGCCAAAATGGCAACAACGGAACCTTAACAGGTTTATTTATTTATGTAGGTTTTTTTTTAGTTTTTTTTTAAAACAGTTGGGTTCTTCAATTTTTTTATTTCATACTTTTTGATATTTTATTACACCATGACCGTTTTTAAAGTCGCACAATTTCAATACCAATTTATAGATACACGCCAATAGATGTGTCTTTCAACTTGAAAGTGACTTTAGCGACATATTCAATTGATAGGAAGTTGATTTAAAAATTAATAAAACACTACTTATTTGGCTGATGGCGCACATAAAACATATGAAATTACAGTTAAAGAAGAGAGAGAGAGATGAGTTTAACTGTCGTTTTAGTTTTATTATTACTGAAAGTGGTGGTACTGATGGAACCAAAATAAAACCTTTCTTTACTTACACGGCGCTGCCTGTCGTTTGTCACTTACGCCCACATGTATGAACATAATCCTTTTATAATCGGTCGATGAAACTTTACACAAAGACATTTTGCTTACTTTGCTTAACGTAAACCGGCTCTGTTTGCTCATTTCGATTTTAATCGGATACAAATACACAATACGCTGTGTTTAGAATAAAACACTCAATTTATTCAAT
>NC_133496.1:7882805-7950449 GCF_025370935.1 Choristoneura fumiferana | reverse complement strand
CCTTTGGGACGATCTGAGGCTGTATTGCCAAACGTTTCTGAGCTCGCGATCGCAATCAAGTGACAGATATCGCATACAAAAACTGTCATTTGACTGAGATCGCGACCGTCAGAAACGATATGCAATACGGCCTCAGACCATCGTACAAAAAAGAAGTCTTGTGGTCGAAAACTTTGTTATGTAACTAAAAGTTCAGTTGGGATCGATTCAAAATCGTGGCCGGCTGGAAATTTAACGGCGAGGTTATATAATCGATTTAGGACCCAAGTTTAGAAAATTGACAAAATTAAATGAGCTATTATTAAGCACTGAAAAAAAATATTACAGACTAAACATTTCCTGTAGATTTATAATAAAATTGTTTTATTGGCAAATACATCACAACAAATGAGATAAAAAATGATGAAGTAGACCGATTTAGACCTTTTGAAGTATGGTATTTAAATAATAATAACTATATTTTGATACATATGATGACCCTATGTTTAAAAGACTATAATTCCTATTTAAATACTAAAGTTACACTGCTTGTGGTGGGTTATAATGGAAATATATCACATGAAAGACAGCTCTGACGCGTATTTTGTAAACCTCACTAAGCAAAATGATTTGGCAAAAAAATCGCTGACGGAAATAAATGGAAATCACGTTATACATCAGAGTAATAGTTTATATATGTTACATTAGTGTTTCCTTAAAAAACGTAAGCATTTAGACATTAATAAGGCATTTGAAAAACCTCAAAATCGCTGAATGGGCAATTTTTCGTTTGCACGCTCTTAATGGGTCCTGACTATTACACTGGGGGCTGTTTCACCATCCATTGATTAGTGTTAACTGACGGTTAAATGTGATGCCGTCTCCGTCTATTCGAACAAAACAAATAGAGACGGCATCCCATTTAACCGTCAGTTAACACTAATCAATGGATGGTGAAACAGCCCCAAGTTAACCCCTAAATTGATAGTGTTCGCCACAGTGAACATGATTCAAGACTATCTTTTGTAGGTACTTTTTCTTTAATGTTGAATTTTTTGGCCTATAAGATAACGACGAGGTTTGAATTATGAACTTTTTAAATTTTGACAATTTAAGGGTCAGAGATTTAGATCACTTGACTAGTTTTTAGAGTTCCGTAGCCAAAATGGCAACAACGGAACCTTAACAGGTTTATTTATTTATGTAGGTTTTTTTAGTTTTTTTTTAAAACAGTTGGGTTCTTCAATTTTTTTATTTCATACTTTTTGATATTTCTGTTACACCATGACCGTTTTAAAGTCGCACAATTTCAATACCAATTTATAGATACACGCCAATAGATGTGTCTTTCAACTTGAAAGTGACTTTAGCGACATATTCAATTGATAGGAAGTTGTTTAAAAATTAATAAACCTATTTGGCTGATGGCACATAAAACATATGAAAATTACAGTTAAGAAGAGAAAGAGATGAGTTTAACTGTCGTTTTAGTTTTATTATTACTGAAAGTGGTGGTACTGATGGAACCAAAATAAAACCTTTCTTACTTACACGGCGCTGCCTGTCGTTTGTCACTTACGCCACATGTATGAACATAATCCTTTTATAATCGGTCGATGAAACTTTACACAAAGACATTTTGCTTACTTTGCTTAAACGTAAACCGGCTCTGTTTGCTCATTCGATTTTAATCGGATACAAATACACAATACGCTGTGTTTAGAATAAAACACTCAATTTATTCAATAATTACGTATGAAAGTATCTATTATTTAATAGCTTTTGCCCGCGAGTTCGTCTACATCCTGCGGGAACTTTACAATTTCCTGGGACAAAGAGAAGCTTATGTTTATTAATTTGTGATATTTCTTTTTATTTTTAACCCCCGACGCAAAGACAGGGGCGTTATAAGTTTGACCGGTATGTGTGTCTGTCTGTCTGTCTGTGGCACCGTAGCTCTTAAACGGGTGGTTTTTTAATTTGATATAAGGTTTTCTAGCGATGGTTCTTAGATATGTTTCATTAAAATCGGTTCAGCCGTTTTTGAGATATTGAACTTTGAAGTGACAAAGTCGGGGGTTTTCCAACTTTTTCTTGATTAGGTTATGCCATCTGCATTTTTGTCTTTTCAATAGTTTTTTTCGTTAAACCCTACAAGATGAACAAACGAAGTTTAAGCGGAGTTCAAAAAGTTGGACAACGTTCGTTACGTTCGTTAAAAAATATATGAGTAATTTTCATGTCACAACGGAACTTTTTCCGCTCAGTCGTTTTGTATAGTTAACAGCGATTACACAATAAACTGTCTCGTGTTGTTTTTTCTTACCCAAAAACTGTTTTTTTTTTATTTCGTTTTTTTACAAGCTGTTTATTGCACTTTCAATTGATATCATGTAGCTATTAGATGTTATCGTCATCTGATCTCTATCACATGATTATTAGGTTATTTATTTTGTTTGTCTACCGCGGTTGACTGCCAAGAGAATTTCACTAATTTAACTATCTATAAACAGATGCTTATAAACCTTACTCTTTTACTCACACGTCAATAAAAAGAGATAACAACTGACGAAACAAAATTGCAAGCCATGTAAACATTATCTTCCCAACTATTTTGAGTTTCTATTTATCACTCGCAACGTTCAAATTTTGAAGTCTGGCGATAAAAACGTAGCAGTAATAATGTATGAAATGCTTTTAAAAACGTCCCGTGACGTATATTGTCTTTTAAACATTACGCGAAGATCTATTCGAAAAGATGAAAACTGTATTGATTGAACCACTTATGAAGATCTCTTATTGTAGAGTTTCCGTACTCGCGTAGTGAGAGTTACTCGAGAGAAAAGTGAGAAGTATAATGTCACGTTATACTGGTTGGTCTTCTTTCGTGTTAAATGCGTGCGTACCTATATATTGTAGAAGTAGGTGTTTTAAATTTGGAACACCGCCCGGCGGGTTTGGCGCGCAGTCCCATGCGAGCGCGCAGCAGAGCTTAAATCGCGACACGATTCTTGCACCTCACAGTCGAACAAGGATAAAGAACAATCGAAAATCAATATCGGACAAGAAAGTGTCTTCGTAAAGAGCTTGAAGTGACAAGGATGGATCGTCTTCTATTATTCCGAAGTTTGTTTACGCGAGTGCTGTGCCGTCTAAAATAGATTCTTTTATTAGATGTCGACCTACCCTGATACAATAAAGGAGTTTGTTATTGGATTGACGCTAAAGGTAAGTTTCATTTCATTCTTATCTGCCTGTTGACGCCCTATTAAGTATGTCATACGTATTGGCAGTTGTAATAATGTGCATTGCCAAAATGTGTAACAATATTGCATGAGGATCTTAGATCTTGTTGTTACGGTTCACTGCTTATATTAAAGCTGGTGTTTATTTTTCAGGTTGACGATTGAAGACGGTGTTGTGGTAATGAGCGAGGAGGGTCATGAGCATAAGAGTAGATTAACCCTTAAAATTCCCACTATCACCGCAAATTCCGAATCCCAAACCACAGGCGTGCTAGTATCCAGATCTCCTGAAAAAACAGAAGTAGCCGAAATGGAGGCCCAGCCACAAAACATGTCTATTAAGAAAAGGAGAAACTTGTCTAAGAACAGAGGACAGTCAGCAAGGCAGAGAGAGAAAACTCCTGAACCCGGTCGGTTTCCTACGCCCCATGAAGACACACCCACCTCTGAAGATGAAGACTATCAACCTCAAAGAAACTCTAGAGAAATCGAAGCCGACAATACTTATGAAGAAATGAAACGTTTAGTAGAAGTACAATCTAAGATTAAGGACCCCGTTTACGACCTGGATACAGGTGAAGTTCTTGAAGCTAGAACAATAGCGGCCAACGAGAGAAGGCGTAGAAGTGTTTCACCATTTGCTGTACCAGAGAAGGAGAGGGAAGAACTTGCTACCAGATTAGAGCGCAAAGGGAGTTTCATAGATCCAACTAACAAGTTTCTTAGTACAACTTATACTTTAAGTCCAAAAGAAGATGATACAGGTCGCCGAGGTTCATTGACTATGGAACCTACTACAACCGAGCGAAAACGTTCTTTGACCCCTACATCTCCAGTAAGCGCGTCTCCGAAAGAGAAAAATTTCCCTTATCCGTTACCCTCCACTCCAAAAAAACTAGAGGAAATGGTTTATGCTGACGATCCGATGGCAAAAACATCTGAAGACAAACCAAAATTGCCAAAAACACCGGTAAAGAAAGATTCATTCACTTTTGAACCAAAAGATGATGAGAAAAAACCAGTTACAAAACCTAAAACTCCCGAAACACCTGCCATTCCTGGAGAACTTGTGACCAAAGTGTATCAAATAGAGAGAACACCAAGCAAGAAGGTGTTACCGGAAAATAAACCCGTTGTTGAAGTACGGGAAAGGATTGTTAGAACTCCGAGCAGAAAATCAACAGGCGAGGGTCATTCGAGCATAATTAGACAAGTTGCCAAACCAAAAGACGAACCAACACAAACTAAAGTGCCACCGGTAAAACCAGCACGGAGCAAGTCTGCAACAAGATTCGGGGTCAGTTTTTACGTTAAATTACTTTTGATTCTGTTAATTGCTTTGTTAATAGCGCTGTATTTTTTGTTGAATTAACGACAAATGAAATATGAACTCCATGTAAATAGTATAAAATAACATCGTAGTATAGAAGAAAAACTAATACTTTGCCTGTAATGATATTTACAGGGGAAAACTAGTGAGAGTGAGATGAGTGAGGATCAAACTAATCAGCACAATATATCTACCCAAGCAGCGCGACGTAAAGTCATGCCAACACCTCGGCGGTTCGTTAAGAATAGATCCCCTAGAGTCAACCGATCGCAATCTGTTACCAGGGTTGAAGATATCAGAGTTGTCGATAAAACGGGCGCAGGAATGACTCAAACCAGCAAAGAAATAATAGAACTAATGCAAAAAGCCAGAGCCAGGAGCTTGTCAGTATCTAAAGACGACCCACGTTTACCTCCTGAGTACAGAAGAAACGCCAGTAAAAAATTGCAAACTCCGAACAAGACTCCAACAACACCAAGGCGGTCTCGGGGAATATCGTGTCCTAAAACTATTCAAATTATTAGCGATAAAGAAATCTTGTCAGGGTTAGCAACAGACCAAAAAGCTGGCATAAAGTCTGAAAAACAAAGCAGACAGAGCTCAGGATATATCGACGCCAGCCAATCAGAATATACCTCAAGTTGTTATTCATCATCACCTAGTGAAAATGAATACGATTTTGATCTATCCGAACGTACTGCCGAATTAACGCGTAAACTACATCTACTAAGCCAAGAGGTGGATAAAAGGGAAAGCTTGAACAATATAATTTTAGCTGATGATAATATAGCGCAACACGTAGAACATAAATCGGGTCTGCGAAAGAGGTCAGTCGCCGAAGCTAAAAACGGAGCAAAGAAAGAAAAAAAAGAAAAGATAGAAGCCAAACATATAAAAACAAAACCTGAAGAAAAACCAAAATTAGTTAAATCCAAGTGGAAATTTATAGCCAATTGGCAGCTGTTTAAAGAAGAACAAAAATTAGAATACAACCGCATAATAAGGCTGAAGAATGAATGTGTTTGTGATTTCATAATGTTGATTATGTTATGCGGGTTGGGAGGGATGATGTTTAAGTCCCTAGAAGGATCATTCGAAAACGCTTATAAGTGTGGTACAAGGAATGTGAAACGGGATTTTATTGAGAACCTTTGGCGTGGTAGTCATTACATGCGTGAAGACGATTGGAAATCGATGGCTCGAAACAAGTTGCACGAATTCGAAAACCAACTGCATACAGCACACGAAGCTGGAGTGACGTCATTTAGCGGTCAGAGGTCTTGGAATTTTATGAATTCCTTCGTCTATTGCCTGACGTTAGTCACAACAATTGGTAAGATAATATGAATCATTGTAATATTCAGAAAAAAATACTTGCATATTAAAAAACAACTGGGTTTATTTTCTGCTTTCTGGACGTTAACATAATTTTGTACATATTTATATAGGATATCCCTAATTGAAAAATCCAATCTCCGTTTTCTTTATATTAGGTGATATTTTTGAATGACAAACAATTGTAATTTTTGATTATGAAGATTTCACAGTGGCCAATGTTTAATGGTTTATGAGGTGTTATCAAAAACAAAGCTATTATAGGACCACCTTTTTTAGGATGAGCAACTTTGTTTTCTGTTATATGTACAATGGAAACTAACGAAAAGTGGTCAGATTATATTTCAGCCATAACATGTCCATACGTATTTAATTACTGTATCTGACTAGTTTCCCTTCAGTTTCTGGTCCTTAGTCTGTTCCTTTTTAACTGCCCATGAGTGATCTGATAAAGTAAGCTAATTTTTTCCAAAATCAATAAAGAGATTACATAAATTCGTTTATATTTCAGGTTACGGTCACATAGCTCCAAAGACGACTTCGGGCCGGATCGCCACGATCGTCTACGCGATCATTGGGATTCCTTTGTTCTTGATCGTCCTTGCTGACTTTGGCAAGCTGTTTACGCGAATCATCAAATTCCTCTGGTCTTTCATCCGGAGATTCTACTACACCAGAAGCTGTCGAAGAGTCAGAAGGGTCACGCATGTGGAGGTTCGATATGTATTTTTTTTCGAGTGAGGTCTTGAATACTCATAGTATACTGCCAGCTGGTCTCAGCAGCATGCCCGACTCATCTGGGAATTGCTGACCAAACGCCAGGTTCGTTATGTTTACTCGTTTTTATTTAGTTTTATCTGTCCCGGTCCCGGAGCCTGTGGGTACGTGGTAGGTACAGACAGGCCACCAGTTTTTCCTAGACCACCGTAGAATAAAATCATCTCTACATAGTATAAAATAAAATCGCTTTCCACTAACTGCATGTAGTATTATGTATGTACGTATGTGATAAAGTGATTCAAGAGGAAGGTTTATAAAGCGTTTCATACCACAAAGCTTAAATGGGACTGCACTGGACACGTCTTTCGCATGAACACACAAAGGTGGGCTCACATTGTCACTTGGTGGGTGCCGGAGAACGGCCAGCGACGTCGTGACGTGACAGACTGAGAAACAGATGGCGGGACGACTTTGACTTGGACAAACCTGCATAAAGGCCTGACATAGCGTCAGGACGGGAATTGTGGAAGTCAAAAGGGGATACCTTTGTCTAGCAGTGCGACACTATAATATAGGCTGGGTATATATAAAAAATGGGATGTGTAATTAATGATCGTAACGGTCATAACAACATATGATATTATAGGAGCTTCACAGAATATTTTTATAAAATAAACCTAACCTAACCCAAAGTACATCAAATCGAATTAATAACAATAGAAATATGTTTGGTTTTTAAGATAAATTGCATTATATCAAGTGAGCATTATATTAATTGTTGTCCTTCGTTACGCACCGCAAAAATGCGCAACCAAGTTTAGTGTTTGCGGTCCGTGCGGCGCTATACCATTGGCGGCGGCGCTCCGGCGTCACATTAGTGTAATTTTGAGAAGCAAGAGGTGAAAAAACCGATCAAGTGAGAGGGTTTCGTACGAATTTGTTCCTCAGCGTTAGCAAAATGTACAGTCAACCAATTAGATTCCTATGCCACCATGGAACCTTATTATCATATTAAATAATTTTGTTTTTGTATAACATTATTTATCGAATGACGTTGAATGTAATTAAATTACTAATTAAGAATTACGACACGGCTCTGTGGTGGCCTAGGAATCAAATTGGTTGACTGTACATTTTGCTGACGTTGAGGAACAAATTTATACGCAACCCTCTCGCTGAATGGTTGACTATACGGAACGTGGGGTAATTTTGAATTCGCTAGTATTGACAGACTTCTTAGTTTTCCTGTAGAACTATTTTTTATTGTATTTTTTTTCAAAGTTTTACGCCCTATTATTTCGGATCTAAGTTTTGGATTAGAAAAAAAACACTAATAGAAAAAATAATTCGTTAAAACTCCATCTCCAATAATTATGAGATTTATGCCTTGACAGAGGAGAGACGGGTGTGTTACCTAATATTCGAAAAGCCTAATGAAATAGGCCAACTGAGCCAATATTTTCCTAATCTCTGTAACGATACAAATTAAACATCTTTAAAGGACGCCCAATTACAAATAATGTAAGCACCTTGTTGTGGAAAATAATGTTTCAAATTACCGCCATTGAAAAGAAAACAATGCGAATGTTTCTCTTTATTTCCAGACAAAGTTTTCGCTTCAAACGTGTGTTGTCTTATATTTTTATGAGCCTTTTGTTATTTCTTGCGGTTCATAAAGAAATAACAAGCAAATTTTCCTTATAATTCCAGGATGTTGTGAAAGGATTCAACATCGTACGGGAAGTTGTGAGGAGGCCGTCGCAGTTGTTTTCGGAAGAGGATTTAGAAGCTAAAGGAGAACCTAATGGTGATCAACCCCCGCCAGTTGAAAGAAAATTAAGCGATGTTCCACCACCTTTACCGCCTAAACCCGGTACTGCGGTCGAGGATCTCATTGAACTTGAAACACCAGCACCTTCTGATTTCAAAATAGACGAAGAATTCAATCTTCCGATTTCGATTGCTATCTTCATTTTAGTCTTATACATAGTCATCGGAGCTGTCGTTTATAACCTGTGGGAGCATTGGAATTTCTTTGAATCTTTCTATTTTGTATTCATCTCAATGACCACCATCGGTCTGGGAGACTTCGTACCTAATCATCCCATGTTCATGATGTTGTCAATTTTGTACTTAGTTTTCGGTCTCGCTTTAATGTCTATGTGTATTAATGTAGTCCAAGTTAAGCTATCTGATACTTTTAAGACAGCCAGTAGGAAAATAGCTGATACTGTTGGATTGCAAATAGCTGAAGAAGACAGCATCTCGGGTACTATACCTGCACCAGCTACTGAAGTGGTCCCGGTCCATAAAACAAAAAGCAGAACGGATGATGAGAAAAGCAAAGAAGAAAAAGAAAGCGAGACCAATGAGACTAGTGAGAAATATGTGCAGATTAATTGTGATTGAGGTTGTCTTCTTTTAATAGTATTAATACCAACGTACGTGATATTGTTGCTAATTGTGTAGGTTTTATAGATTTTGTACAATTGTAAAAATGCAAACGTGTTATTCTAATCTGAATTGATTTAATAGGTACTGATAGACGTTATAAATGCCCATGTTATTTAAAGTTACATATTCAGTGTTTGTGGCTGTATTCTAGCAAATTAACGATTCTGATTCTGACGTGACCATAGTTTGAGAATTAAAATTTTTGCTACATACTATACTTATGTTTCTACGGCAGGCGAAAAAACGAACATTGAAAAAGTATATGTATGTATATTTGAATTTGTCCGATGCATTTTTTTTATCATTTGCTCTTAGTACAAGCTTTCAAAGTATGGTCACTTGAGATAATAAAACTTATATTTAGGTATTATGTTTCAGAATGACGTTGAAAGATGTAACGTGCGAAAGGTTGGCCGTAGTACAGTCAAGGGCAAAGATATCGACACGGCCAAAGTTGCAAAAATATGTATACACGGTCTTAATGTTAAGTGCATAAAGTCGTGTATACATATTTTTGTAACCTTGGCCGTGTCGGTATCTCTGTCCTTGACTGTACATACTAAGTTTTTTTCGCCTGCCATAGAAACAGAGTATATACAGATATTTGCATTAATAATACGAATGTTTGTTCTCGGGTCTTGGATGTTTAATAATATATGTATTTAAGTATGTATTTATCTATTTATGCATGTTTATCCGTTGCCTAGTATTCATGGAACAAGCTTTGCTTAGTTTGGGACTAGATCAAAATTGGTGTCAATCATGCCCCATGATATTTATTTATTTACATTGTTAGTAACATATATGGTAGTTTAGTACGGTCACGAGCGTTAATTTGGGACCCTTTTTGCATCGATTTAGAATACTTTGTGAAAAAAATCCTTTGAATTGTCTTACATAATGACAGATACTCGTATTCGATCTTAAGCGAGTCCCAATTTAACGCTTGTGACTGTACCTAGTAGTATCATAAAAAGCGAAGTTTAAGATTTTTGTAGTGCCAAATATGTGCCAAATGCTGAATAATTTAGATGATATTTTACAATAGTCAATAAACATATTACTTTGCTACTTGCCACCACTATTTGGGATAATTGTTAAAACAGTTATTTTATAATCAATCTACGAGTACTGTGTTTCTAAATGTCGATGGATTGTTTATGAACTAACCGTATCTAGATTATGAATACGGAAAAGATGTGTTTATTGTTAAACTATGTGTAAGTGTATTAAAATGTATAGTACGTGCAATGAGCCAATGACATTGATTCTCAACCAATAAAACTATTTATTTAATTTTCTGATTTATTTGCGCAGTATAATGTATTTATTATAAATTATAATTGATTTATTTTTAAATAAAGCGGAACCAGCATGGTCATCTACAGCACAATAGATTCCAAAAAATTATCCTCCCAGATTATAAAAAATATTGAGCATGTATTTTATATTTTATCAACTAAGTAAACGAAAAACATACAATTGAATATAGAACTATTCACCAACCATAGTTGCAGTCGTTTAAAAATGATGAAGTCCCTTTCTTTAAAGCACAGTGTGTGTGACGTCATGCCTTGCAAGAGTCGAGGTGAAAAAAAATCGTATAGTGACAAAGTTTGCAGGTGGTAGGACCTTGTGCAAGGTCCGCCCGGATTGCTACCTTGTGGATCTATGCTCGGCAAATCCTGCCGTCAAAATAGCTGGTGCTACTGCAGTTGTTACTTTCTTACTTACTTTTTTGCCACGCACGGCAAAACTTTGGAATCAGTTGCAGCACCAGTCAACTTGGGAGTTCAATAATCTCTTAACATCCAGGTGAGCCACTTATGTCGTTAGCGTTCCATTGGAACAAAGCGGTTTGCCATCTTTCATAATGCAACTGCTAAGGAATGGAATCCGCTCCCGTCGGTATTTCCGGATAAATGCTCTAGGGCCTTCAAGGCTAGAGTGAATAGAGTTACTGAACCAGAGATACACCTTTGCCTCATTTGTTGCATCAGGTGAGATGAGGTCAATGGTCAGTTACTGTAAAAAAAATTAACCATAAATCTTTGACATCGACTTTGTAACTTCAAAGTTCAATACTCAAAAACGTAAACGTTTCGATGAAACATCTTTAACAACCATCGCTAGAACCTGCTTTAATAAAAATTTTTGTTCACTCGTTTAATAGCTACGGTACCACAGATAGACACACAGATACACATAACGCAAACTTATAACATCTTTTTACGTCGGGGACGGGGGTTAAAAACGAGCACTCTTACTTAAAGTTACAACGCATCCTTAAAAACTTTTTATGCGTCACCGACTAGATTTTTTAACAAAGGTGACCCTTTTTGTCCTGATCATAAAAAAAATGAAACTTTTATCTGGTGGCTTCTGATAACTTTTTGATAGCCTTGATTAAAAATATTCTTGCAGTTAAGAAAGTCTCTTTTATTCTTACAAACGTAGTCCCCTCATTTGAAAATTAAATATCACGTAATTATCTATGTGGTTTTTCAGATTTTATATAAATCAAGAATGGATCAAACGACAAAAGATCTCAACTGAAGAAACAGACTGATAAACATTTTAAAAATCTTAAAACCACAGGCATAAAATATAATGAATATCTTGATTGCAAAATATCATTGATTTCTCTATACTTTTCGTAAATATCAACGAAATTCAACCGCCGAAAGTCTCAGCTATCTCGATAAAAATACGGACGTCGTTGCGGAAGGCATCGGAGGGTTGCGACGGCTGCGAGCAATTCCGAGCGATAAATACAGCAATATCCCAAATGTAATAACGCGGCCGCGTGCCGCAGGGAAAATTCTCTTAACTTCAAAGAAATGAACGCATACTAAGTGATTTAAGCGTTCGAAAAGGCTTAGACGAGAAATTCTTAGTCTGAAACCGCCCTAAAATACGCAAAAGTTACGTCGTCTTTATTACTGGACAAAGAGTGCAATATATGTACATATGTCAAAGTGTTATAAATCGATTAAAGACACTCCTGGTTGAACTTGTTATCTGCCCAAACATGTTAAGCCATTTTAATACGATCCGTTCTAAAATGTATTGAAGATACAATTGTTGTAAGTGCCGATGGTTAAATTGTATCCTATTATTTTGTTAAGCATTAATGCGTTTACTTCTTTTACAACGTTTTCGTCCAATATAATAACAGTTTGCGAGGTTTATTTTGTTATTTAAATGTTTATTTTGACGGTCATATTCTTTACTGATTCATACTATAGTACTTCGCCAATGTGTTAACTGCATTGATTTCATACTTTTGACGTGCACACTTGATTAAATTATTAATTGAGGGGGCGGGCTACTTAAACATTAATTTTCAGTATAAATACTTTATAAAATGCCAAAGACCTATTCTAAGATAGGAAGTCTTAAATTGAACATTTTTCCCCATCATTGATAAGATATTCACGTACAAACATAAAAATTGCTCTCCTGTAAAATTTTCAAAACTGTAATTAGTATGAGTGTGAACTAAGGCATTGAAGAGTTGTTAATATTTGAGAGTACCTATACGTAGGTATTTGTGTATAGAAAAAACAATAGTTAGTATAGGTAGAGTCAATCACGATGACGCGTGCCGTAGTTTTTATTACATTACAATGCCATTAATGTCGAACTTTGTCAAAATCATGCGTCTTCGTGGATGGCACTATGTATAAACGGCAACCGATTTACTCTATACCGTCACCACTTCAATAGCTGGTAGTCTACTGCAGTTCGTTACTTTCTTACTTACTTTTTTGCCACGCACGGCAAAACTTTGGAATCAGCTTGCAGCACCAGTACAACTTGGGAATCTTCAATAACCATCTCCATTTTGCCAACGTATTCCAGGCGGGGGGAGCGTTCACCCTTATGTAGTTAGCGTTCCATTGGCGGTTTGCTTCATCTTTCATAATGCGAACTGCTAAGGAATGGAATCCGCTCCCGTCGTCTGTATTTCCGGATAAATGCTCTAGGGCTCTTCAAGGCTAGAGTGAATAGGCTGTTACTGAACCAGTGAGATACACCTTTGGCCTCATTTGCACTTAGCATCAGGTGAGATAGAGGTCAATCCAGGTCAGTTATATGTAAAAAAAACCTAACCAGCAAAAGTTGGAAAACCTCCGACTTTGTAACTTCAAAGTTCAATATCTCAAAAACGGCTAAACCGGTTTCGATGAAACATCTTTAACAACCATCGCTAGAAAACCTACTTTAAAATAAAAAACCGCATTCAATTTAGTTCACTCGTTTAATAGCTACGGTACCACAGATAGACACACAGATACACATAACGGTCAAACTTATAACACCCCTCTTTTTACGTCGGGGGACGGGGGTTAAAAAACGAGCCTACTCTTTTCTTAAAGTGCCTACAACGCATCCTTAACTCAACTTTGTTATGCGTGTTCATGGGTGACTAGATTTGCTTTCTATTTGGTGACCCGCTTGCTCGTTGTCCCCCTATCATATAGAAAAAAAGCGGATGAAACTTTTAATGCTCGAGTCCCTAGGAGCGGTTCCAGACTAACGTTTTTTCTTATATTGAGCGCTAGATTAAACCGAACGCGCGTATTCTTGCGTGTTAAGAGAAGTATCTTCGTTCCATTCTCCATACAAACGTAGTCCCGGACTCATTTGAAAATTAGGCAAGTATGGACTAGACGTAATTATCTAAGCCTGTGGTTTTTCAGATTTTCATATAAATGTGTCATATCAGAATCACAGGAGCTCAAAATTCGACAAAAAAAGATGTCAACTTTGCACGAGAATTACAGACTAATAAAGCATTTTTACAAAAATCGAAAAACCACAGGCATAGAAAATATAATAAATATCTTGATTGCAAAATATCATTGATTTCTGTGCTATACTTTTCGTATAATATGAGGAAAACGAAACTCAAAATTCAACCGCCTAAAACTCGAAAAGTCTACAGCTATCTCGATAAAAATTACGGACGTCGTTGCGGAAGGCATCGGAGGGTTGCGGGGGGACGGCTGCGAGCGCTTATGTCACGAGCGATAAAGACAGCAATATCCCAAACGAATAAATAACGCGGCCGCGCGGCCGGCAGGGAAACTTCTCTTAACGCTCGAAGAAAACAAAACCGCATCTGTACTTACGCGCGCTTCCAAAAACGAGCTTAGACGAGCAAATAAAAACGCTAGTCTGAAACCGCCCTAAAATACGCACAAAGCGTTACGTTCGTTCTTTATTATCTGGACAGCTGAAGAGTGCAATATATATATGTACATTATGTTTAATCAAACAAAACGCTGTTAGTTGATATTTATTAAGAAAATATTAAGAAAATACAAAATATCCATAGGACTAAAACTACTATTAAATTAAAATAACTAAACTAAAACTTTAATTGAAAAGAGAGGTGGGCCTCTTGGCATGGTGCCCATCACGCAGGCAGCATTCCCGCGTTGAACTGCGATTGAGATTTTTTGCGCGAGAAATCTGCCGGCGCGAGGGTTGCCTGTTGCCTCCCTTAACCTATTGCTGAGCTTGTTTTTGTGTGAGCCTATTGTTTCAAATCCTGTGCTGACCGTCATTTGGCGCTGGCAGGTATTTAATTAAGTAGGTATGCCTTGGCATAGCGGGTGCATGTTTATAAAGACTCGTTTATTGTTTAAGAGCATTTTTTTTACGTATAAGGTCTTCCTTTGTAGCTTTACGATAAGGTTGTTCATTTAATAAACATCCACCCGACGTGTTCAGAGCTCGGAAAAGGAGAGCGGAGCTCGAAAGTAATGCGGAGCGGAGTTGCCATGCGGAGAACAATACCGGAGCGGAGGAAGAAAGTAATAAGGAGCCGTGTTGCGGAGGTGCGGAGCGGAGGAAAAAAGCAATGCGGAGCGTAGTTGCGGACTTCCCCGGTCACGCTCGTTTCTCCACCCCACTTCCTCGCTCCTCTTCCTGGCTCCGCAGGTTTTGTACGAGTTTTCAAGCCAAGTTACCACTAATCCTGCCACTGAAAACGAGCGAAAATTGTAGGTATGCAATTCAGGTGGAGTTTTATCTCGCTCCATGGACTAAAACGGGCATAATACAATGTTTTAGATTATCGCGGTCATTATTAATTTTATGATTTAAATTCGGGTTTTCTGATTTCTGACGACGGGACGACTGACTCGTCTCGTGATCATGGCGCATGCAACAGTGCCGAAATATCGGTCTTCTCTAAAATCAAGGTCCGTGAAACAAAACCCGAATTTAAATCATAATAATATCGTCATTTAAATGATACTTTGTCCATTGATTTTTCTCTATCTATAAGTGGATATTAAAAGCAAGAAGAAATTAATTGGAAATAGAAAATATAGAAAAACTAATTGTTACAAATAACTAGTAGGTACTGACTTATTTTGGAAACGCAATATTTAAATAAAATGCGGCATTTCGGGAACGAGCGAGATTGTGTTATAGCGTGAGCATTTCTGATTGAGGTTACCTACTCCGAATAAGACTAGTGTGCTAATTTATTTATCTATCGAAAGAAGATCGAAAGAATTCAACTGCCACCAAAAAGATCGCGTCGCATAAAGTTTTTAAGGGATAGGGCCTTTGTATTTTTTTTAGTAATTTATATTCACTATTTTATATTTTATGTGCAATAAAACAAGATATACAAATAAAATATTTTATTATACAAGGCTTACTATAGTAGCTGACTTCTGAAATAAAAAGCTAATGGACTTACCACAAAATAACTTAAAATACGTCTTAGACAGTCCTAGAAAGGGCGACAGCAGGTCGGGAGCGGGTCGGGTCGGGAGTCATCATCATCCCAGCCTATATACGTCCAACTGCTGGGCACAGGCCTCCTCTCAGAATGAGAGGGCTTGGGCCGTAGTTCTCACGCGGGCCCAGTTCGGATTGGGAACTTCACACACACCATTGAATTGCTTCGCAGGTTTGTGCAGGTTTTCTCACGATGTTTTCCTTCACCGTAAAGCTCGTGGTAAATTACAAATGTAATTTCGCACATGAATTTCGAAAAACTCAGAGGTGCGAGCCGGGGTTTGAACCCACGATCCTCTGCTTGAGAGGCCATAGGTGCGAAGTAATTCAATGGTGCGTGTGAAGTTCCCAATCCGCACTAGGCCCGCGTGGGAACTATGGCCCAAGCCCTCTTATTCTAAGAGGAGGCCTGTGCCCAGCAGTGGGACGTTTATAGGCTGGGATGGATGGATGGAATATTTTCATTAATCTGATGATTCATACTCAGCGACAGTTTTGATTATAAATATATTAATATTTAGATAACCGTTTTAATATTATTTAATGATTCCATTTAGGTGACAGATCTACTATTTTTGGATCATATATTGTTTATTAGGTCACCAAAAATGCATTTATTAGGTGATCGATAAAATCATACCCGTTTATAACACAGAATAAAAGGCATAATCACAGGAATATGTTTTTCCTAACATAGCACCTTATAATAAAAGTAAGAATATGAATTTTTACGTTAATCATTTGAGAAGTTAATACCTACGGGTGTTTTAGTAGACAAGAGATTATTCAAAAATCTTTGAATGCAGTTAAAATTATTTTCAAAACCCAAATGAAGTCTTCCTTCAGCATCAGCAAAGAATTCTATCTACAATGTTTAAGATACTTTCCCTCCATGTAGTGTAGCAGTGGAACACCCAGTGTAATAAATACTTAGGTAATCATGCATATCCACTTCATCTGGCCATGACGCCGATGTTAGAATTACTGTATCTCCGGGGCCAGTCATTTACGGTATAATGCTCAGTCAAAAATTGGATTGAATCATAAAAATATTTCTTTAGCTTATCTAGCTTGAAAGTAATATATTCTTCTATAACATATTTATCAAAGTAGGGAATCATTGATTCGATCATTTCAGCTTCTGATAGGGTTAGTTCTCGCAACATAGCGATATTGAAGTCCAATGTGTCTTTAAGTTTTTCCATATTAAGATACCCCAGTTTAAAATCATCTAACCTAGAATCTTTTTTTGAACCATATGTATCGTCACTATCGGTGTAAAACCTAGATGTTAGAATGTATTTTTCGTCTGCATACTTTGAAAGCAAAACATACAGGTCCACACCTTCAAATGCACAAGTCAAAGTTTCAAAGCTAGGGAGGTATCCATCAAAAAAAGTGTGTTGACACATAAGTGCAGAATTTAAATCGTCAGTAATAAAATAACCTAAATAACGCTCTTTAGTAGCTTCATATTCCTTATCAGTATGATTTTCTCGACACAAAGCAATGCCATTATGATACTTTTGTATTAAAATCAAATTAAGTACTATGCTAGGAAATGCTACAGGCAGGAGTTCACACGGTGGCTCCATGTGGCTATACCGCGCCCTGCCAGTGAGAATTATACCCTTAAAATTGTAGTCAATCGAGACGCTGCCGTACTGAACTATAAAATTCAACCAACGTATATGGTTAAGGAAACGATTTTCCAAATTAGGTACCGTATTCGTTGATCCATCGGCGCCTTTGTAAGCTGAGGCCACCCACAAATTGCCAAACATACGTTGGTGCTGGTTCAATGCTGATATTAAAGGCCTAATACTGAAATTTGTAGTATACTCCCAGGTTACACTTTCCATGTTAGGAAGTTTCACATCATCAGATTTCTCTAGATGCATATCTCTTAACATATCATCCCAGACCAAGATTCTCGTTTTCGGACTCAGTTCCCCTAACACGTCGTTGATGAATTTCAAATGCTCTAAAATTATGCTTCTGTAAACAAATATAAACGCGCAACTTAAATAGACATCATCCGCCAGTCGGCCACATTATTTACCGGTGCTTTATACTCACGTTTTCCTTGACTTTTGTTTAGAGCAAATCTCGCATACTTTAATCTGGTGAACTTCATCGCAGCCAACGTGAATATGTTTTACAGGCGCCACCTTCCTATGGAATGCAATTACCTGCAAAATATTTTTATCGTTATAAATATTAAATACTTGAAATATACTCCACTGACAGTGCATACAATGCGCACATCTACTCCTAGTAATGTTTAGCATAATTTTTGTTATTAATAATTTTTCCCGTCAAAAACATATTTTTTTTTGGCTCAGGCCTGAAATATCCGTTTTCCTAAAATGTATTTTTCGCAAAATGTCTGCTTTTCAGAATGTCAACACGTCTTTAGCATAATGTCAGCTTCTCAAAATGTCAGCTATTTAAAATTGCCTGTCTCCAAAATTGACAGTTTTTGTATAATGTTCGCTTTTCAGAAAAGTCTTATTCCCAAAATGTCTCCAATCATGGTCTTCAAATTTCATCTAAACTTCATTATTCATTAAAGTGGTCTTGAATGCCAGAAATTTTATATTAGTTATAGATATTTATGTTATCAAAGAGTAAGTATGCAAACAATAAAATTAAACCTTTACATTTAGAACACTGATTTGAAAATAAAGCCGACATTATGGGAAAACAAACATAACAAGACTATATTATATAAATAAAGAAATTATGGTAATGCTAATATTATAGGAATGTAAACATTATGAATAGACGACTTCCTGAGATTGTACACATTTTAAATAGCAGACATTTTGAGAAAGTTGACAAAATAGAAGTGCTAACATTGTGAAAAGGCAGACGTTTTGAGAATTGTACATTTTAGGAAAACAGACATTTCAGGCCTGAGCCTTTTTTTTAGATTATATTGAATGTTTATCTTGTAGAACTCTAAAGGTTAGGTTAGGTTCGTTTTTAGGGTTCCGGAGCCAAAATGGTAAAAATGGAACCCTTATAGTTTATCTTATAGTATGTCTGTCTGTATGCCGACAAAAAAGTACAATAAAAAATTTAAAAACAATTTTTTTAGGGTACCTCCCATAGACGAAAAGTGGGGGTGTTTTTTTTTTTCTCATCCAACCCTATAGTGTGGGGTATCGTTGGATTGGTCTTTTACCTATTAGGGGTTTGCTAGGACGATTTATCAATTTAGTGATTGGTTTGCGAAATATTCAACTTTAAAGTGCAATTTTTATTTAAAATCGAGCGTCCCCCCTTCTAAAATCTAAACCGTGGGTGAAAATATCAAACTTACAAGGAAAATTATAACGGTTGAGTTTGCTTGAGAATAATTAGTAGTTTAAGAGTAAATAGCAGGCTAAGGTATAAAATATACCTAAACTTGGAAGATTCCGTATAAAATACAAAATCCTTCGAAAAATATGACTTAATTTTTTCGTAATGGCTACGGAACCCTATTTTGGTCGAGTCTGACATGCTTATCGCCGGTTTTTTGTTGCTGTGGCCGCACTAGCGTGTACAGTCCTGTCTTAGTCATGTCTTAGGCTTATGGCCTATGATCTCTTATAAACGCCATCGGCCGTTGTCAGCGTAACGTCGTACGCTTACTATAGAGATGTACTAACTGTGGTCTATTTTTCAATTTTACACGTCTTGACTTCGTACGCGGCATTAACATTCTTTGCGTCCTGTTTCTAGTTGTTTCGAACAATTGTAGCGTCAAGTCCTAGACTAGAACATTAAGTATACACAAAATCTCTTTATTTAATAAATTCAAAGACGAATTATTGATAGTAGGTATCAGATAAAACTTTTAATGCAGTATACAAAAATTGTTGTCTTTTAAGTGTTTATTTATTTAAAATTCTTCTTCTTCTTGAAATACTCTTGTAGCTTTTATCTTCTTTCAGTAACAAAATCACCATCAAAAGTGTTGAAATATCTATTATTTATTACAAAAAAATTACACTCACTATCGCCCATGTACAGTCACCAGCATTAATATCTGCCACAGCGGAGCGTGCAAAAATACCTGACACATACTTTCGGCCCTAGAAATAGAGTCGTATCAAATATTTATGCACGATTGTTGTGTCAGATATTGGTGCTGGTGACTGTACGCACATGACTACTCGTTAGCAACGACTGAAACATCCTCGTTCACTGCGGACGTATTGACCGCTGACGCTGTGCGTTGTATTCAGACGTGACTTTTTATTTATTGCTCGGAAGTGGTTATGTGTGTTTTGTATACGACGTAGACTCGACTCGACGCTGCATGCTGCTACAATGGTTCCAAAAAACGAGAGACGCGACGTAAGGAGTTTGTATGCTACGTTAAGGTGCCAACGTTGATGAGTGAAAGAGACCGCAACAGTACATCTCTACAGTAAGCATTGTGACGCAGCGTACGACGTGACGCTGTAAGCGGCCAATGACGTTTAAAGGAGACCCATCCATAAACTAATCATTAAGTAACTACGAGTAAGTAAGTTGTAGGTAATACAAAATAAATGTCACAGTTCAAATAACCGTTGAAAATGATGAATTTACCTGTCTGAGCATTTCTCTGATTAAGTCTTGACTTTCCTTCTTACTAGGGCATATAGAGTCAGGGAATTTGGGGTGTTCCCTCAAGTGTTGGAATTCCTTCAACTTCAAGGCGAATTCTAAGTGTCCAAACGTCGGCACGAGGGGAATTATCTCTAAGCCAATCTGCTCTACAGACATCAGAAACCGTTTGAGCTGAAAGGTATCAAGAGAAAACGTTAAACGTGAAAATATCCTGCTATTCTTTACAAGCTTTTATTTAGTTTCACAAGTCCCGTTGTCTGACTGTCTGTAATCAAATCTTGCAAGTTAAATTCGACCAACTTTCTGTAGTTGGATTGAATTGAAATTTGGTATACTTATGTAAAATGCGTGACAAAACATTAATTTGGTAGTGACATTATCCTGATAGCCCGGCCAGGAAAGTCACCACAGCATAGAACTCTTCAACGGTTAATGGCATCGACTTGAAATTTGGTGTGGTATTTAGGCGACAATGCAAATACAGTCAACAAAAGTACAGTCAGAAGATAAAGTTTTTATTAAAAATTATTTTTCTACCAAAAATTATGCACATATTAACGACAGCACACTGAAGGATGGGTCGGTTGAGAATAAGAAGAATAAAATACTGTTAGAGGCACTGTTGTCCAAAGCAGTTTGTTAAAATCTAATACGAAATCGAATATCTGAGGCACGTTCTGTTCCAGCTGATATTGATGGGCAAAATATACAAGGAAAACGACGACCTGTGCCCTATTTCACGAAGCTACAAGTTACAATTTACAACGGTAGTCTTTGTTTAACAGTATGCGTTGAAGAGACTACCGCTTGTAAATTGTAACTTAAAGCTTCGTGAATTTGGGCACTGGAAGTTGGAAGAAATCATGGCTGCAGAATATTAGGGAGAACACCGGGATCAGTAGTGCAGAGCAACTGTTTCGGGTGGCTCAAGATACGTAGAGCTAATGGCCAACCTCGAGTAATGGAGTGGAACTTTAAAAAGACGAAGAAGAGGATCGATTACACATTAGTGATACTCTTGGTGTTTTGGAATTCAACAGCCACATTATTTTCCACCGTTTCATTCTATTTCTACTCCATTTCCATTTCTTCCGTGGATGTCGTAAGAGGCGACTGAGGATATATCATATAGGTTAAGGTATACCGTAGGCGACAGGCTAGCAACCTGTCACTATTGTACCGTTTTTGTCAAACTTAAAAACTAAAATTGCTAAAAGTGGCTCCGTAGCGGTAACGTTTCGTATGCTCTGCCTTCCTACCCCATTTGGGAATACAGGCGTGATATTTGTTTGTATGTGTGTTTTATAAACTGCGGATACAAACCTCAATTTTATCGTAGTGATTCTTTGCAGACAAATTAACAAGTATGCCTTCATACGGAAACATGTCTTCATACTCAATTAGTAAAGCAGTGGTACCACGATCTTTTAAAGTCTGTAAAGTGGAACGCAAGTACGATAGCAATGGAGGAACCCCCTTTAGATCGAAATGTACCACAACATACGGAACTGTCAAATTCCAGGTTTGTTTGATTGACGTAACTTTTTGATTGTAGGATTTCCACGTTTCAATCAATAAGTGGGGTAGTAAAAATAGTCCTAAAATTAATATTATGATCGAAAACACTTTCATTTTCACTGTGCTGCGTTTCAAAAAATGCGAAAATAGTGTAAATTTTACACCGGATTTCATTATCAATATCGAGACTTCTCTATCTCTATGTTGCTTGAGAAATTTCCGTTAGACATTGACAGAAGTTTGAGTTTTGTTTTTTATAAATACAAGGAATCGAACAAACTTTTTTTTATAATAAAATTTGATGTTTATTTTCAAAGTACACATTTTGTAGTTAAAAAAAAAAGCTTAGGAATAACGGGAATAACCAAAGGGAATAACAGTTCAGAGAGGTAATGCTGCCAGTGCCTTGGGGTCAATGCCTGAGGCAGAAAATTTGGATGATGTTTTTATTTTGTTACATAGTTTAGTTTATAAATAGTTTTAGTTTTGGATGTCAAATAGTATTTATTGTACATAATATACATTTTCGTTATAAAACTAGTGCATGAAAATCGGAACGATTGATCTTTAGGCCATACAAATCAATTTGACCCGTAGCACGAAAAAAAACAAAAAAGGAGAGGAGTTATGACGTCATCATGACGTCATCTTTTTAATGGGAAAAAAATGTTTTTCTTCTGATACATATCGTGTGTGGTATCTAATGAAAATGAAAGGGCTACCCCAAGTTACTAAGCCCATTCTAAAAATATATCACATCATTATATTTCGTCACTTAAAAATTTAAATTAAAATCATTTTCAAAACACCAAGTTTGAGCTCCTCCAGTGCCCTATTTCACGAAGGTACAAGTTACAATTTACAAACGGTAGTCTTTGTTTAACAGTATGCGTTGAAAAGAGATTACCGCTTGTAAATTGTAACTTAAAGCTACGTGAAATGGGGCCCAGATATGATGCGGTTTTTTAGGGTTCCGTAGCCAAAATGGCAAAAACGGAACCCTTATAGTTTCGCCACAGTATATCAAGTTTTCCCGACAGTAGGCCGACGCCTTTGAAGTTGAGCGATACCGCAGCCTGTATAGGTATTTACGCAAGTAAGGAATGGTTGTCACAAATTTAAAATTTGGAAGGCAGATGTCTTTTACGAATCGGTACATATTTGTATTGCGAAATTATATAAAAGAAAATGAATTAGAGGCGGCATACTTACTAAGGGTAAGAAGTATCAAAATATACAATTTTTGAAATAAAAAACCTATTTTTTTCTGCAAAATATACTTTCATAGATTAGATTAGTAACCGACAAATACTTTCGGTTTCTAGACTTAACGGAATTAAAATTTATTATACTATATAAAATAAATAAATATAGTTATAACTTAGTTAAACCGTCGACAAAACTGAAAAGCAAAAAAGAATAAACCTTTATTTATTTAACCTTAATCAAGGTACAAGTTTGAAGTCGGTGCCTCACCACGAGCCAAGAGGAGTGATAGAAGCCCATCAGGTAGACGACTATAACAGATCCACTCCTGCTGGCTCGTGCTTAGGTACCGTTTTCAATCTGGTACCTTGATTAAGGTTTTGATTACGATTTTGGCATTTTTAACATCAAGTCAAGTATTTACATTCAGAAAGTATCATTTGGTAAACTGGACCCTGATAAAGAAGACCGTAGGTACCGGTACTCTGCTATAAAATTCTGTTGTAAAAAATAAAAAATAACAAAAAAATACAACCGACTTCAAAAGCTTTGAAAATAATTTTCTACTAGTTTGAAGTCGGTGCCTCAGCACGAGCCAGCAGGAGTAATTGAAGCCGAATATAGTATGTAGGTGACGTCTACCTAGACGACTATAATTCCAATCCTGCTGGCTCGGGCTGCGGCACCGACTTCAAACTAGTAGAAAAATATTATCAAAGTTTTTTAAATCGGTTCCACTTTTGGTTAATTGCTTTTCAGTTTTTTCAGCGGTTTAATTTTCTGCTAAAAAGTTTTTAAATGTTGTTCGTTTTCACAAAGTCTTCACAGCACAAAGTCATAGTTATTTATTGGCAAGTATAAAAAATAACCACAAAACGCAGAAAGTAAAACGCATTGTAAGGTTGAATTATTAATTTACCTGGCTGAAGCCGTACGCAGCTTAAGTATATCTAAAGTATGGCAAGAAAGTTCACTCGTCACTAACGCCCATATTAAGAACTGAACTTATATTACGAAGTCACAGGTGCAACGGCAAAATCGACATCACTTTTCACATTTAATTATATACGAACAGAATTTTAAATGCGTACTTGAGTATGATATGATACTGTAAATTTATTGAATAATTTAGCTCATATATTCTACTGTACTTTGTTTATATTACAACTATGGTCTTTTGAGTATTCTGAGGGTTGCGAGGAAGGAAACACACCGACGATTATTACAAGCTTTTATTTAATTTGCTAATGTTTGACTGTTCGTATAAACATTTGAGTATTATTCATATCTTATTGTGTCAATCAATTATCTTATGACGTAGTGTCCATCAATTTTAAATTTTATTAGTGAACGGTGCAATAAATTATTATAACCGAGATTGTTTTTTTTACAAAAATATTAAAACAAACTTTGTAACTTAAATCTCAATGTTTGTCAATTGTGTTTGTTTACTTATTTTGTATAAGTACAATAAAGAGTTTAAATAGATACATAAAAACAGTTTTTCTGATTTTAAGTCATAGATTTATTAAATTAAAAGTTTATATTTTTTATCTATATGTCCCGTGATCTGTACGAGGCACCATTAGATGACATCTTAAGGCGAAAACAATTCACTGTCTTCTGAAAATTACATACAGCGTTGCTGCGGAATAAAAAATGTTTAAATTTTAAAAAATAGGATTCGTGTTTATTTTGATCTAATATTTTTTGTTGATTTTGCAAAATCAACATTTTAGAGACTCTTTCAAATCGAGTAAAATATCTTATTGATACTATGAAGTTCTCAATTTTATCTATACTATTTTAATCAGATAGCGATGATTATGATGAATTTTAGCTGTCCCTGTCTCCGAGTTTTTCCGGATCCAAAATATTGTCTGTTACTTGATTACACCAACTAAGTTGACATAAAATGCTCCCTCTGGTGTTAATTGTTCTATGACTAAGCCGTTTAAGTTCTATGTTGTATTAAAAAAATGTTTCTAGTGACCAACTAGGGCATCGGCAACGACAAGACGTTAATTTTAATTTGCAAAAAAGTTTTATAGTGATACAGTATAAAACTTTTGTGAATTGGCAAAACAACTGGTATAAAAAAAGTGAATCAAAGTGAATCAAGCTGATCAAATAGAATATAAAGTGGTATTTGAGTGGAATATAATTTACTAATGCTGGGTTCACTACTTTGGTAAGCAGAGGATGTAGTCTTATAGTAGAAAAAAAATTACTTACTTTGTTATAGACTTACTTTGTTGTAGATAGTTAAAAGTGGTATCTGAGGTTTCAGTTTTTTTTTAATAGTTAAAAAACTTGAATCACCACAGCACTTACATGGCTTAGTTATTACTTTGTAAGTAACAATGAAAAATTATACGACTGCATTCTGTCTGTGCGTTTGCCGGCGCTAGGGTGTGTATCCAGTATAACAGTAAAGGAGCGGCCACACCGCTGCTTAATAACGGTGTCGGTACGGAATCGAAGTGACGCGCCGTAAGCGTCACGATTTTATTGCATTTCACGACTTTTGGTAGGGAGCATGCGGTAAAGTCCTGACGTTCACGGCACGCCACTGCGATTCCGTACCGACACCGTTTTTTAAGCAGCGATGTGGTCGCTCCTTTAAGATTTAATACACCCAAAAAAGCGTTTAAATTCCGGAAATTCAGTTAGATAAAACTTTTTGTACAGCTGTACAGCTGAGCTGACAGTTTCGTAATACCTGTCAACCGCGCCACGGTGTCGTCTAAGATCTCTCTAAGATACAATCAAAATATTCTAGTGTCCTCAAAACCAGTGAAAAGTGTGATTAAATCCAGCAATATAATGGGATTGTTTTCGTTTATTTTTAAAATGCGCTCGGTGAAAATGAAAATGTTTGTCGTCATAACATTGATCCTGGTTATATATTTAATAGTATCATACGTACTGCTTGAAAAATGGTACACGAGGTCACAGAAGGATCAGGATCGTGACAGTTTAGAACAGAAATGGAATATAACATTGCAGTACGTGGTTGTTCACTTGGATTTGAAGGGATCTCCTCCATTACTTTCTTACTTGCAATCAATCCTGAAGCAGTTGAAAGATCATGGGACTACTGCATTGCTTATGGAGTACGAAGATATGTTTCCGTTTGAAGGTGCCCTCGTTAACTTGACTGCACGGAATTGCTATAAAAAAGATGAGGTATTGTATTGTATATGTATAAGTCATATTTGTACATATAAATATAAAACATGACATGGTATTAACGAATAACAAGAGAATAAGATGTACATAGGCGTAGGCGGCTTCATACTTGTAGTACAATTAAAAACCTTGTAAATTGAAGTCAATTAAAAATAACGCAGTTTTCCTTTCTCCTTACTATCGTACTAATATTATAAACGCGAAAGTTTGTATGGATGGATGTATAGATGTTTGTTACTATTTCACGCAAACTACTGAACGGATTTGCATAAAATTTGGCGTACAAGTAAAATACACCCTGGATTAACAAGTTTTACATACTACTAATTCTGCGTGAGCGAAGCCGCGGCCAAATGCTAGTGCAGAGCACTGGACCGGGTGTATGTAGCTCTATACAGGGTGGCCCATTTATATCGGTCAGTATGGGAAAGTCTGAAACTATACGACATACGAAAATGTCTTCTTAGGAACCATGGCATCGATTTTAATAACAAAAAAAAACTGCATTCATGCATTAAAAAAAAACCTGTACTCAGCTCGGGAATCGAACCCGGTTGTTTTGAAAAAAAAAACTTACACTATTTCTATTTAGATATCGCTTGTGTATGTACGTCTTAAGAAGTAAATGTGTCAATAAACCTTATGTCTAAAATGAATAAAATGCATGCCTCTTGATTATTTCTTGTGGGGTTACGTGAAAAATGAAGTATACAAAACAAGCTATGATACCGTTGAAGACCTTAAAGCAGCCATTGAGTCAATTTTAACGCCAATTCAACATGTCAATATACAAATAAAGTGAAAATGCCCAAATACGGTTAAGTAAGTGGCTAAGGACTAAGTTTGAATATTAGATTGACGTACTTAAAGAAACTTCGGTACTTTTGAAAACTACCGAATTTTTCTTTTACCGTTTTTCAGCTAAAAGAGTTTTTGACATTTGCGGTTCAAATGGGCTTGGAGATTATTCCCCTGGTGCAAACCTTCGGCCACATGGAATATGCCCTGAAACTGAGAGAATTCCAGCATCTGAGGGAGGACCCTAAATATCCAGACTCCATATGCCCAAGTGCGAACGAAAGTCAAGAACTTATCAGAGAAATTCTCAGACAGGTATGCATGGGTGGATCAACTATTTCTTGTTGTTATTCTGTCCAGTCAGCGAGGGGACGAAAGTAGTACAGTTTAATAGAATTGTTGTGTCGGTTTACTAATATGTTGCATAAAATCGAATCTCATAATTTCGTTTCTCATAACAACCTTTAGCAGAATCATCATATCACCGAATTACTTTTCGCATATTTTTTTTCTATCATATCTCATAATTTTGTAAAGCCGAATATTAACGTCACACAATAACGATGAGAATAATATTTATGTGTTCGAATAGTTGCTACGCAGAAAGACATAATATCCCATAACATTACTTTGCATAAGGATAATAAAAAGTAACTATTTCAAGGAATAATCCTTCTTTACATTGACAATTTTGCATGTTTTTTTTTGTTTGTTTCTTAAATCTGCAATCAACCACTTGAGTCATAATCAAATAGTCTGAATTTAAGTTACGAACACATTCCTCTAATAAATGCTGGACATCTGTCGTACCGCATTATTCACAATCTGGTGAATCACTTTTTTTCATCAGATGTGCAAATTTATTAAGAGGAACATGTCCAGTTCGCAGTGTGTGTGTGCTGTTACAATGTTTTTCCTACTTAAACTTATATTTTGACACCAAGGTACGCGTGGAGGTTCACTCTGGATGCACTTACACCAAATACCCTTTTCTCGTGAACGTTCCTAAATTTACTCTTTTCTAATTTCGTGGCATTTAATTTTTAATTTATTCAACGCCTCTAAATAATATGGTAGTATATAAATTTCGTGATCTTCCACGATACGAGTAGGTACCTTTTTTAGTCAAATGATCTGCTTCCTCGTTACCTCGCAATCCAATAAGTGCTGGCACCCGTTGAAATCGCAAATTAATTTAATTTAATTGCAAACGGATAACTTTATCTAAAATTTCATAAGCTACAGGTAGTACACCTCTGTACCTAGGCACTACGAGCTTCCTAATACCTTTGTCTTGAATTGCAATAAGCTCAACTGTCATAATACTAACATTCCCTACAACTTTAAAGATATTACAATTCTGATTAATTAGGGAGCTAATCGGATCATAGAAAGCGACTCCACGTCCCGAAGAAGATTTGGAACGTCCGATTAGATTGCACGGCTAAATTAAAAACAGGGGGTCTACTCCGAAATTCAAAATTCGTATCGTACCGTCTCTCTCATCCTCGTATTAAATAGTATAAGGACGGAAGGACACGAACTTCGATTTTCGAGTTTCGTAGTGTACTAGTGTAGCCCCGCAGTGACAAGTGACTTAACAAAGAAGAAGGAAAATATTAATCTTAATCGATGTGTTTTTTTACAGGTGATTCAATTTCACAGCACCATTGCACCATTAAAACATATACATATTGGCTTTGACGAAGTTTATCAATTTAGAGTATGCGACCTTTGCTTTCAAAAGAAAACAAAATTGTGAGTACCTAAACTATAATACTGAAGTATTATGCTAGTCACTGATGCTAGTCACTTATCTCATCATCATGATCTGCTTATTGCCTTCTGCTGGGCTCAGGCTTCTTCTCTAAATGAGAGGGCTTTACACCTACCTGTTTGCGCATTAAAACCTCTTTAGGCTGTATACGGTGCAGGAGTCTTGTCATTCGTATATCGCGCTACGTACGTGTCAAGTTCTCTACCCATTACACCGTATCGTACCATGACCTTAACAACAACAATTCATTCAATTCAATTCAGTTCAATTATTTATTTGCATTAAATGTGGTTAACAGAAGGTCTTATAAATAGGTATTTTGATATCCAGGACACATTTAGCTAAAAAAGCATATGTATTGAAAAGCATGAGACTATGCCCACTAGCACGTTTCCTAACCAACCGTCGCCGTCGCGAGTCATGTATGTGCCTTTGATATTCCGTTCCTGACACGTTCCTATTATGATCATGGCATGATACGGTGCAGTGGATAGAGACCTTTTAAAATCGCCTGGCTATGGCACTTGTCCCACCGCCGACGATGAGCGAGAAGCGAGCAGAGCGAGTAACTAGAAACGAGTGGGCGAACAGTGAAAAGCGAGTGTTCGAGCACGACGGGCGATTACTCGCTCCACTCGCTCGAGCCGGGCGGCCGCCAAGCTAACAGCGCTAAGCGAGTATCGCTGAGCTAGTTTTATAGCTCAGCGAGTTTTATAGCTCTTGTCGCTGCGACAAAAGATGTAAGAGCGAGTTCTCGCCGGCAGTGTGAACCGCCAGCGATCAACTATTAATATATATGTCTCTTTTACTCACACAGGATCTTATATCTTTTGTTCGTTTTTTGAGCGAGAAAATAGTCGATAGCCAATCGTTTCCCCGCCGGCGGTGAGACAACTGCCTTTATTCCACCGCAATGAAATACCATTAATTATAACTGAATATCCTAGCTCATCGACATCGGTCGGAGCCACAAACCAGGATTACAAGTGGATTTATTCCTGATTCGTCATATTCTTAATTCGACACTTTCCTAACTGATCATATTGTTCCTAACTCGTCAAACCGCAGATCCGTGCACTTGCTTGCGCATACATAATCTATACTAATATTATAAATGCGAAAGTAACTCTGTCTGTCTGTCTGTCTGTCTGTCTGTCTGTCTGTCTGTCTGTTACGCTTTCACGCCTAAACCGCTGAACCGATTTTGATGAAATTTGGTACAAAGATAGAATAGACCTTGGGAAAGAACATAGGCTATCTTTTATCGCGAAAAAGAGGCTTTAAGGGGTTGATATAGGGGATGAAAGTTTATAAGGTGGAAGTTCGTCGCCGCCGAAGATAAAACCATGAAACTTGGCATTTAAGCACTTAATCCATACTAATATTATAAATGCGTAAGTAACTCTGTCTGTCTATCTGTTACGCTTTCAAGCCTAAACCGCTGAACCGATTTTGATGAAATTTGGTACAGAGATAGAATAGACATTGGGAAAAATCGATGAATCTTATTAAAGTTGCTATTTTGGTACGTGATAACAAGTAAATGGATATTTATTTATGTATGAAACTTAGCATTTGGGCACTTATAAGAAATAAATAGATATTTGTTAAAGCGTTTTTGAAGATTTTCACTGCGAGGTGATGTTAGCAGAGGGGATGATGCAGTGTTAGCAGAGCCTAACTCTAGCAAAATGTACGCAATGGGGGGTAATTTTTGGATGGCTTATTGACATAGACAGACAGACATGAAAAATTATAATTTTCAGATTTTTCTTATTTATTGTGCTATAAGAGCGATCTTTATGCAAAATTCCAAGTTCCAGGATAGCCAGAAGTACCCTATTAATAATATAAATGTTAAGGCGATTTGTATGGAAACACCTTTTTAATGACTAGGTGTAGGTTTTGATTGCCTTGACTTAAAAGTTTTATTTTTTCACAGCTTTCGGGACTATTGACTTGAGTTTGTGGTTTCAATTTCAACTCGATACCGATACTCCACCGTTTACGAGATAATGGGTCTTGACAGACAGACGGACGGACGGACAGCAAAGTGATCCTATAAGGGTTCCATTTTCCTATTGAGGTACAGACCCTAAAAAACATTTGTTCCGGTGCTTTTCAAATTTCGACCTTTTTATACTTGAAAATAGGGGATGAAATTCTTAAGGAATTCCAAAGAAATTTACTATAACTTATAAGTATATTTATCGGAAATATGTGTAGCTATGCTTAGTAAAATGCCGTCTTAATTATAACTACCTCCTTACTTACAATAAAGGTGTCAAGAGTTCAATATGAAGAATTAAGTACTTTTTGTGTTGGCAGGGTAGAATACACGTCGTATTGCTAAAAGTGGCTTCCCGCAAAATATTTATGTTTTACTAGCATGGATGATGGATGGAAAAACAAAAAAATAAATAGTTTATATTATAGCAATGTATTAAAATAGATTACTTATTTTCAGTGAACCGTAGAAGTTTCTATGTGCTATTATTGGCAGAATAGGTATCCTAAATAAATTAAATACCTCCCAAAGTTACTATTCCACGCGGACGAAGTCGCGGGCAAAAGCTAGTATATTATAAAAAAATCTGTGTATTTTTTTATTCGACTGGATGGCAAACGAGCAAGTGGGTCTCCTGATGGTAAGAGATCACCACCGCCCATGCAACACCAGGGGTATTGCAGATGCGTTGCCAACTAGAAGCCTAAGATGGGTTACCTCAAGTGCCAGTAATTTCACCGGCTGTCTTACTCTCTACGCCGAAACACAACAGTGCAAGCACTGCTGCTTCACGGCAGGATTAGCGAGCAAGATGGTGGTAGCAATCCGGGCGGACCTTGAACAAGGTCCTACCATCTGCAAATGATAAGAACCAAGTAAGCACGTGTTCGCAATTTCATTTTACTGTACAACGACGAGTTAGAAATATAACGAAGCAAGAATATGACGAGTTAGGAATATAACCAGTTAGGAAAGTGTCGAATTAGGAATATGACCAATTAGGGACATGAATAATCGTGGACAAATGGGGGAGTGCTGTTATGCACTGCTTGAAATTACCTATTTGAACTAGCGGGCTCCCGGACTTCCGCTAGCCCAGAAAATTGGCTATTTACGCGCCATACCTACCACATACCTCGATGCTTTCCTCCGTGTTATACTTTATAGCGGTGATATGGTGTGGAACATAAATTATCGTACGGTCCGTACGATACCATGTCACCGCTAGAAAGTATCACAAGTAGGTATGACACTTTCCGCCTCCGAAAAGATTATAGAAAATTTGAAATGTGATTTTGTACTTAAATTTCGCAAAATTCAGAGGTGGGAACCGAGAGAGACCGTACGTCAAACCACCAACTTATCACGGCTTTTTTAAACTGGCAACAAAAAGTACCGCAGTAAGCAAACTTGTATTTATTAAGTAGTAATATTTTTTTTAAACATACGTTTTTGTTCACAGAGACGTATTATTATCCCATGTCAAATTTATAAGTGGAGTTATATGGGATCTTAGTCCAAAAACAACAATCCTGACTTGGGAAGACATGTTTAAAGGGATTAGACCAACACATGCAATTGATTTAAGATTTCCTAACATGGAAAGTGTATGCTGGGATTATGCAGGTTCAACCCTCGATACCTTACACCCAAATCTGTACATGTACCAACGGATGTTTGACAATCAATGGGTGGCTTCAGCTTACAAAGGCGCTGATGGATCGACGCGGACGATACCTAATTTGTACAAGCGTTTCGAAAACCACTTGCACTGGTTAAATTTTATAATGACATACGAAAGCATTTATAAATTGTACCGTTTCAAAGGTATAATCCTCACTGGCTGGTCACGGTATAGCCATATGGAACCGCCGTGTGAACTTCTGCCCGTAGCTATGCCTAGCTTGTTACTCAATCTGATTTTGATTGAAAAGTATCACAAGGGCATTTTTTATAAACAAGAATTGAATAAATCTTCTTCGCAGCGGGGCAAAAATATTGAAAAACAACGCGATCAACACCAACAAGAATACATTAATAATTACATTGCTAACGATCTGAATTCTGCACTGATGTGTGAGAACTGTATCGTTGACGGATCCCTCTCCAGCTTTCAAGCTCATACTTGTGTCTTTGAAGGTTCAGCCTTATACGCTGTACTAGAAAGGTATAACAAATTAAGGAAAATTTATTCATTTCAATTTTTCGGTGTGAGTGATTCAGCTATATCGTTAGAACTTAACATGGATGATTTAAAAGAAGGTTATGTTAACATGTACAAGGTTAAATCGATAATGGACACGAGCACTATGATGATGAAGCAGCTGACCATGTTAGAATCTCAGATGATGGACGCAATGACTGTTTACTATGATAAATTTGTTATAGACGAATACGTTAATTTAAAATTAAGTAAGATGAAGAAAGATTTACATGAACTAATACAGTATTTGAATAAATATTATGTCGTCAAAGATTGGCCTCGAAGACCTTATATTATTAACTCTACGATAAATTTTGAAACCGAACCTGATGATTCCGAATTACGCTTTTATTAGAATTCCACGGCCAGTGACAAATTCCAATTCATAAGTAATGTAGTCGCTATCTAACATAATAAAAGGGAACTATATTTTCTGTCTCCTAATTTTAGATGTGTACTAATCGGCAATACCCTAATTGTAATATCTGTGCCTAAGAAATATTTTAGTAATCTTATTAATCAAAACTGTCTCTAAGTATGAGTCATTCATCAGAATAATGTAAACCTGTATCTTAAATAATAGTTTGATCATAACAATCCAATCACTAAAATAATTGATCTGTCACCTAATAAATAGATCTGTACCTTAATTAAATGCTTCTACCTATTCTACCACAGGTCTGGTTAGGTACGACGACGAGCGAAGCGAGGAGGACTGTTAGTTAGAAATGCTGCTATCAGCGCGCGAGACGAGACGAGCAAGCGAAGCAATCGTGCCGCAGTAGCTGCCGGCGAAGTGCCAGAACCGACCATTTTTTGATGAAATTTTGTTATCTTAAATTTATTCAAATTACCACCATCAATCACCATAACCATCACTATTATCACCATCATCATAATCATCGTTGGTATCATCATTATCATCATCATCATTACCATCACCAGCATATTAATAAATATGAAACGTAAGTCCAGAGAAAGAAACAACCTCATGACTGCCACGTAATTTGATAATTAATATTATTTTTCAGTAATAAAAAAATGATTTTTTAGGTAAACATTTTTATATCGTTTGGTCATTCAGTTTTAATGAGACTTATTATTATGAAACCCAATAAAATTATTTGCTGATTTATTTCCCAGTAATTTTTAATTAATATTCAGTTACCGTTTTAATATTATCTAGTGATTCAATTTATGTGACAGATCTACTATTTTAGGAATAAATATTATTTATTAGGTGACCACATTAACAACATCAACATCATCAGCTTATAGCAGTCCACTGCTGGACATAGGCCTCCCCCAAAGAGCGCCATTGCGCCCTGTCCTCGGCTAGACGCATCCAGCTCCTACCAGCAGCCTTTCGCAGATCGTCACTCCACCTGGCCGGAGGGCGTCCTACACTACGTTTGCCAAGACGCGGTCTCCACTCAAGAACTCGTTTACTCCAGCGGTTGTCGGTTCTGCAACAGATATGACCAGCCCACCAAAAATGCATTGTGTGATTTGTGTGTGTGGTTATCTTACAATGTAGAGGTGGAGGAATTGCATCAACACACATTTCTTGCGTAAACGTAGAGCTATCACAAGGTCGCGGGTGAGCAAAGTAATTGTTGGTTGTCTGATACTCCTATATGATACTATTTGTGTTATGAAAAGGTTCTACGCTTTTTTTTGGTATAAAAGTAAGTAGGTATACTTAATGTAAGAAATGCATTTTAAAATTGTAGGGTTGAACTCAAATTAATATGAATAAACTAATCAGTTACCAACATGCCTTTCATATTTGCTGATCTCATCATAATATCAAACTTGAAAGAATTTACTGCTAGCATTTTTTAGATTTTTTTTAAGGCATCTTTTTATTTATTTTTATTTCATACTTTCATTAAGATTGGTTTTTGGAGTCTTTTTGTATTTTTTATTTCAACTCCAAATTTTGTTACTTTTACGGTGATCCCGTAAAACCCATATGGAAAATACCTACAAACTGAAACATAGAATCGAACCCAGGTCTACTTTTCTGGTTTTTTGTGCATCTATAATTCAGTTTGTATTTTTGGTGATACATTCATGTTTCTGTGAAAATGGTAGCTTAAAAATAATGTTATATTATACATTTTTGTTTTGTTCCATGTTATAGGATCACTCAGAACTCTACCACAAATAATATAATTATAATTAAGTTGGGATCGTCCACCGATTACAATAGATCGCTCATTGTTAACTCGAAACTTCCAAATACTTATACTCTTGGGAATTGTGCGATTGGAAACTTGATACTTTAGTTAGTTTGTAATCGTTTTGAACTGCGGCTGTGAAAGCTACAATTTTGGAATAGCCTTTATTATATTAACTTTCTTTCATGTTTACGTGTTCATTAGAATTGCAATTGATTACAAAATAAATTAATTGGTTTTAAATTAAATTTTGTACTGATCGAATAACCCTATCAATTAGTATAATAAAATAGCCAGTGTTTATTTTTAATTTTCAGATAAGTTTGATTCCCGTATGAAGCCAGTTTTATAATGTTTCCTTTAAGTAAAATGAGTTAACTAAAGCGTTTATGGCAGTTTTCCTCCAGGATCCACTATATCTTTCCAATCTGTGTATAATGTTACTTATATATCCCATCCATTGCCTTACATAAATAAACAGACAAATCCAAATTATGACACGACGACGTCTACGCAAAGATTCCGCTGAGCAGCTCCATAAGTCTCAGGATATAAAAATGGTTAACGGATAATAAATGATATTGTAACGGATAACTCACGTCTTAAACATTTGATAGTTCCCGTGTTCGTGTGGCAAGAGCTATATCGGTGAGACTGGGCGTAACGTTTCTACTAAGGTATCGGAGCACATACGCAGTATGAGGAAACAGGACGACAGGGGCTCTACTGTGACCGAGCATTCAATGGACTCTGATTTGACGCATTACATCAGATTTGATAAGGTGTCTGTACTTGCGAGAGAGAAGTTTTTCATTCGGCGGAAAGTGCGTGAAGCCATTGAGATTAGTCGTCATCCGAATTTTAACCGGGATTGCGTTGGTCGACTTGGAAAACAGTATTAAATATTCGTGCTGCGTCATCGGTTGGTGTGAACGTGCCTGTTACGGAGTGATGTTGTTAGTGTTGTGTGCTACCCTACATTAGACATTGACAATAAAAATGACGATAAAAATGCGGGTAGTTGTGCGCCGGTGTTAGTTTCGTCAGGCAGTCGCGCGAGCAGAGAAGTGGCGCGTAGTGTGCGTGTTGCGGCAGCCGCCGAGTCGCGTGCTACTGAGAAGAAGGGCTACGAAATAGCCCGAAACATGTCGAGCTAAACTCGGTTTAAGACGTGAGTTATCCGTTACAATATCATTTAATATGAGTGAGTCTCACGGTAGTTTCATATTCAAAATGGTTAAAGGATTTTAAAATGATTTATTTTTATTCCGTTGTACTAAAAGAGGCTTTGCAATTTAGATTTCGACGATTTCACGAAAAATGGCACGAATGAATTGAATGAATGAATGGTACAGATAATTGTCTATGTGTGGATCATACAATATTACATAGGTACCCACTGGTTTATTTACTAAGTGACAATCGTGTATAAATAAAAAACAAATAAAAGATTGCCAAAAATTTTAAAAATATCCAAATTAGTTATTTTGGAAGGATAGGTGCTTGTATAAAAAGTGCTAGTACTTAGACAGGGTCTGTATAAGAATGGCACTTTCACAGTGACGAGCGATATGAGTATATTTCAAAAAGTTGTGCAGTCATAAAATTGAAAAGAAATCTTTTTGTCAAGAAATTATTAACACTAAGGACGTGATCATAAAACATAAGCTGCATAAAACATCAAAAAATTCTTGACGTCAGGTAAAGGTCACGAAATCTTGTGAGGAATAAATCGTTATTTTGCTTGCACTGTCGTGTTTCGGCGTGGAGAGTAAGACAGCCGGTGAAATTACTGGCACAATACAATACAATACAATAACTCTTTATTGCACACAACACAGTAAGCAGTACAGAAAATACAAGTATATACATAGAGATTTTCTAAGGTAAGCAATAGGCGGCCTTATCGCTTCAGAGCGATCTCTTCCAGGCAACCTTTAAAATGGACAGAAATAAGGAATACATACATGGCACTTGAGGTATCCCAACTTGGGCCTCTAGGTTGGCAACGCATCTGCAATCTCTCTGGTGTTGCAGGTGTCTATGGCGGTGGTGATTTCTTACCATCAGGAGACCCACTTGCTCGTTTGCCATACAGACGAACAAAAAAAAATTGGACCCAACAACAAAGATTATCTGACTTTTTATCACCTTTACCACAAGGTTTTGTATATTATATTTAAACACAATCCATACTATCCATAGGTACTAATATTATAAATGCGAAAGTAACTGTCTGTCTGTTACGCTTTCACGCAAAAACCGCTGAACCGATTTGATGAAATTTGGTACAGAGATAGAATAGACCATGGGAAGAACATAGGCTATCTTTTATCGCGAAAAAAAAGGCTTTAAGGGGTTGAAATAGGGGTGAAAGTTTATATGTGGAAGTTCGTCGCTGTCGGAAATAAAACCATGAAACTTGGCATTTAGGCATTAATAAGAAATAAGTCGGTATGTGTTTTAGCTTTTTGAAAATTCGACCTGTGAGGGGATGAAATAGGGGATGAAAGCTCATATGGAAGGTCGTCATTATCGAAGATAAATCGATGTTTCTTTATGAAACTTGTATTTGGCACGTGATAAGAGATAAATAATTGTTCGAGCGTTTTTTAAAATTCTTCCTGTTTGGGGGTGAAATAGGGGATGAAAGTTTATATATGTAAGATCGTCATTTTCGAAGATAAATCGATGGTTCTTTATGAAACTTAGTATTGGGCACGTGGTAGAGATAAATAGATATATTTTCGGGCATTTTTTTAAATTCTTCCTGTGTGGGGGTGAAATAGGGGGTGAAAGTTTATATGAAGGTCGACATTGTAGAAGATAAATCGATGGTTCTTTATGAAACTTGGCATTTGGATACTTTGAAAAATAAATAGATATTTGTTCAAGGGTTTTTGAAAATTTTACCTGCGAGGGGATGAAATAGGATGAAAAATTATATGGAACGTCGTCATTATCACAGATAAATCGATGAATCTTTGTGTTTAGGTATTGCAAGTATTGCAGGCAATGTGGGGTCCTTTTACATGGCTTATTAATATAGACGGTCAGACATGAATTATGATTTTCAGATTTTTCTTACTTATTTTGATATAAAGGGAATAAAATTTGCTATAAGAGCTTCCTTTATACAAAGTACCCTATAACTTTTTTTGAGTTTAGGGTTTTAATTTCAACTCGATAAATACTCCGCACGTTTACGGGATAAAGGGTCTTGACAGACAGACGGACGGACGGACAGCAAAGTCATCCTATAAGAGTTCCATTTTTTTTCTTTTGAGGTACGGAACCCTAAAAAACATTTGTTCCGGCTCTTTTCAAATTTCGACATTTTTCATACCTACTTGAAAATATGGGGATGAAAGTTCGTAAGGAATTCCAAACAAATTTACTATAAGTATATTTATCGGAAATATGTGTAGCAATGCTTAGTAAGAATGACGTCTTAATTATAATCCTACCCTCCTGACTTACAATAAAGAACGTAAGATGTCAAGAGCTCACTATGAAGAATTAGTCCTTTTGTGTTGGCAAAGTAGAATACTTATGTTTTACCAAAGAATGGAAGAACAAGAAATAGTTTAGATATAAAGCAATGTATTAAAATAGGTTATTTTCAGTAAACCGTAGAATTTTCTATGTGCCATTATTGGCAGAATTGGTACCCTAAATAAATTAAATACTTTCCAAAGTTACTATTCCACGCGGACGAAGTCGCGGGCAAAAGCTAGTATTACTTATATTTTGTGTTGAAATTGCGTCAGGAAATATAATTATATATTTTTTAAATAAGTGGACAACTGAAAAAGGACAACTTTTTGAGAAATAGTCATCTTAGTCTTACTTTCATTCAATTCATTCGTGCCAGATCTTGTGCATCGACCTATATTTATATCTCTACTAGAGTTAACCCGCGGCTTCGCACGCGTAAACTATTCGATCTGGTAGTTACAATTGAAATTTCGGGATTTCACAAAATTTACGTGGGAAATCCCAAAATGTATATCGTAATCTTCATTGAGGTGTTGTGTTAAGAACAACTATCCCGTGGGAATATTGGAATAAAAGTAGCCTATGTGTTATTTCAGACATCCGGCTATCTACGTACCAAATTTCATTACTAAGCCTAGCGTAATCTGGCAATGAATGGGCAATAATGAATAGATTTCTTTTTCCCTGAATGGTACACCGGCATAGATAATAGATCGCTCGTTTTTGACTCGAAATTCGAACCTGTGATTTTATTTTGCTTAATATACAAAATGTTCACACCCAATATCATATTTTCTCAAGTTTTTCGCGATTCCCAAGGGCAAAGTATATAGCCTTAGCCGTAGTAAGTAAAGTAGTTAAGTGGCTAGGTAAGTGTAGTTTTTAGGTCCTTTCTTTTCATACTTATAATCCGTTTTGGGCTATCGTTTTTTGTCTCACTAGATGGCGCACTGTTGCGTGAGGTTTTTAAGTATGGCTTTCAAATCTGTTATTACGGCCGTGAAAACAAAGTTAGATTAAAATCATATAATACACCTTAAAACCGTACATAAAAATATCGAGCATGCCACAGTGTTGCATAGTTCCCGTTTTGTTCGGAAAAAAGGGAGGACAAAGGTTTCCGAAAGACAAAACTGTCTCAAAACACGGACATTCATTGCCCCGGAACGCACATTTGCCATAATTAATTTCAGATATTGCAAAACATTCACAAAATTATTCTAATTATAAATAAACCCGCGTAGCTCACCCAAAAACTATGAGATTTGACATTTCGGAGACCTCACGCTACACTAGCGCCTCTAGCGGCGAATTCATACGCGATAGCCCTCATTCGACTCATCCACACATTTCCAGATTACGTCAATTTATTTTGGAGAACGGCGGAAGGAAATTATCTTTTCCTAATCTTTACGGGGCCATTACACCCGACCAGGGTTTAAGAAAGAGTTGCCTCAACTTCTCCGATTTTCTGCCTTTTTCTAACTGGCGCAGTAAGAATGGAAGGTAAATAAGCGTGTGAATTCTGAATATGAAATGCTGATTTGTTACCGAGGTTTTCCATGAGTGTTGTTATTTAAAGGCACAGCAATCAATATTTATTTTATCTTTTAATACCTACTTGTAGTATTATTTATATAAAGAATGTATTTCCCTTAAAATATTTAAGTCACGGCGTACCCACATTGCATGAAGAAGGTTATTGCATTTTCAACCTTTTTTTTCCTGAAGTAGTAACCGTCATTGAAATCGTCAAGGCTCTTTTAGTTGACCTAATTAAATTAAAATAGCTTGGGACCCAGGTATGGAACATTATCATAGTTTACTGTGGAGACTGGTGTCGACGTCTCTCGTAGTTCAACTACACCATTGCTTAATGTGTTGGCCACTTTGTAATAACGACAAATCCTGGGTCCGATCCCTTCGATATGGGTGTCGTATGGTGGAGCTAAAACATCTAAGAACGCGACTGGCGCCTCTAGAGCTTCTATTTCATGGTAGTTAGACATAGTGGGTGTTAGAATACTAGTCTGGTCACTTTCTTGCTGTATACCATCCTGTGATACTTTAGCAAAAAGTCTACGTTTCTTAAAACCTTGGGCCAAGCAAGCCATTTTGTGTTTCGCGCGTACTGCAAAGCTCAAATCGTTCTTCTCTTGTTTAGAAAACTTAGAGAAACTAACGACGTTTGCGGACCCAGAAATTACTTTAAGAAGTCCGTGCATATGAGGATGATCGTGGAGCGGCAACGTAAAACCAGGTCGCAGCACTAGTATAAACATGTCAACTTCGGGGTCATCATATAGTTGGATAACCTTGTAAGGTGGGCCTAAGGGGTCAGTCCACGTTGCAGGATCAGTTAAAGTTCGATCTAGTCCAAGGTCCTCGCTTTTTAGCCCGTCCATTAGGGTTTTTAGCTTATTTATGTTAGCAGGGATATCTCCTGCTGCTTTGTGGTGGAAGGTCTGTCTTGCTAGGCGGTACGTTGCCACGATAGGTGGTATGCCGTCTTCGTTCTTCTTTGCTTCGTCCATCATGTTCATATGAAATCAGTTCTAGAACTGACTAAATCTGGTCAAGAGCGTTCTTAGCTTTGACTAGGGAAAAATAATTCTGTTCCTTCTTAACTGTGCCGATGAACAAATTCTTCTGCACACAAACCGGGCAATTAGATTACAAACTGACAGTTTGACATTTGATTGCCAACTTTTCCGTCTGTATTTGCCTAACCAAAGAGAATAGAATTACCTACTACGCGCTAGAGATTTAGAGCGTTTTCACAATATCCGATCCGATATCGGTTTCCGACGACGATAGACGACATCCGGTAGCCAACACCATGTGCTGCGTTCATATATTTCCGACAAAATCATTCCAATACCGCCGGCTCAAAATGGCCGCCACGCATCGGACTCTGTCCGCACAGAGACAATTTAGATACACGCATAGCACACATACAAGCTTTATCGTCCGACATCCCACGGCGTCCGATGGTGCCGTGAACATATCGGTGCCGGCTCCGATATCCGATATCGGTCCGGACAATGTGAAAGACAGGTACATATTTCATACATTTTACTTGCCCCGATATCGTATCGTCGTCCGATACCGATATTGGATCGGATAATGTGAAAACGCTCTTACGCTGTCATCGTTCAACCAACGCTGGCGCTGCGGTAGAGCGAGCAAGATCAGCAAAGAGTTAGTAGAGGAGGAGTGGTCGCTCCGGGCGCCAGATGGCAAGGGTTGCCACTTTCCAGTTTCTAGTGCAAAATAAAATGTTCTCGGCACCTTTTGAGATGCGCGGAAGTGGTGTAGACAATCTCGCTCTACCTTTCCTACATAGGTACTTATACTCTTTGCTCTACCTTGATCAAAGGCTAGAACCGTGGCTGCGTTCATCCATCACTGCCTCTCATATTTCGTTTTCTAGAATTGATTTACCGACGAACGACAAAATACACTGGAAACTGGAAAAATTGTCTCCTGATGGACAGTAAGGGCCAATTCACCCCGGAGTGGCAGTACTGGTCTTTTAATGCATTTACTGCCACCGACGCGTATATGCGTTTTTGGAACTTTGCCCAGTGCCACTGTCATAACTATTCATACATTTTGAACGCACATGTGCGTCGGTGGCACCTGTGGAAGTCAGGTGGCAGGTGGCACTGCTGCCGGCCGCTGCCATTCCGGTGTGAATCGGTCCTAATAATGGATAGTAAATTACGAAAAACTTAGAGGTTCGAGCCTGGGATTGAACCCACTCTCTCTCTGGCCTCTGCTTGAGAGGCCATATAGTCTCTCTCATTGAAAATTAATTAGCAATGGAATATCTTTTGCAACATGATGATAAGTGAAGACAAGAAATTACATAGGGGCAGGTTTAGAGTCATTCACGATGACGCGTGCCGTGGTTTTTATCACAATGTAATTAATGTCTAATTTTGACAAAATCACGCGTCTTCGTGGATGACACTAGGTATAACTCTCTATGTAACTAGTGTGTTATATGTTAGTGTGTTACACGTACAATGCCTAAATATGGGAAAATTTTCAATCGTTTTACAAGCTTCCTTAAATTATATCAAATCTTTTGACTAAGGCTTTGTGGCATCTACTTTAATATAAGTTTGAAATTTGGCGGCGGTCACATGCTTTCAAGCAGTACCTAATAGTTAAAGTGATATTAAGTGACGTAGAGGCTAAACTAATGGCTCTGAAAATCTAGTTAGGACTAAATAACTAAGCAGCATGAACGGCTGCCTTAGCTGGACAGACGGGGTGCGGTTAATATAGTACTTAATGCATAATGTACTACCCGTGCATTAATAAGCGGTACGTAATGCATATTAAATTACTAATAATCGTCCAAGTGCTGGGCAGAGACCTCTTCTCTGGATGGGCGACCTTCGCAGTCGTGTGTCGCGACCGCCGACCGCGATTGCCAACAACGGAATGCTACCTTTAGATAAACCTAAAATTCTTAGTCTTAGTTTTGTGGTAATCCGGTGTACATCATAATCTTGACAATCCGGTCATATAATTTCTTTGTTATTGTAAAAGTTATCTTCTCCCATTGCTTCGCTCCTCGAAGAATAAGAAATCGGACAAGAACGAGTTTGACTCGCGCTCCGGGTTTTCTTTTTTGGGTACCTATGTCAAAATATACGCGATACAGCCCTACGGCAGATGCAGAAACGGACAATGTAGCGACATTTTAGGGATCCGTTTGTCACCTTCCAGGTAGGTACAAACTTTAAATGCGAAAGTTTGTAAGTCGGTTTGTTTCTATGTTACCTCATCACGTCTAAACCGCTGAACCTATTCAGATTAAATTCGGTGTACGACTGAGTCCCGGGGAAGGACATAGGATAGTTTTTATCCCGAAAAATGCGGCCGCGTGACAAAAGCAACTTTTATCTAATTCCCTATACCAAGGAAATTTTGTAGAATTCCTGATTGATACACCTCTAACTCAATGCATGTCTACTATATTTAAAATTTCTAGCTCTTTTCAATTAGGCTGTGCCATGTTTGGTAATGAGTCGCATACATACTCGTATCTATTGTTTTACAAGTAAAGAAGATTTTGTGCATAGGTGGTGAATCATACGTTCTACTGAGTACAATCAAATGTATATAACAGAATTATTAATTATTATTTGACTATAGAAGTTTTCATTCATATTTTCCTTCCTTAAAGTGTGATTTCTTGCTAAGAAGCGTGTCATTCCTGTTTAGTATTAAGTACTAAATTCTATTAGATTAATTTGGAACGCAGTTATAGAGATCGTCTGTCTCTTTTACACGGCGTATATCGCTCTCGCTCTCTTCCTTACAACATGGCTTCCTGTACAAGTCCGCTCTCGTTTATTATATTCAGCTAAATTCAATCTAGACTTTGTTAACGCGAAAAACGTAATAAAAAGTGACAAAAAGTCAACCTGCATCTTTTAGTGCTATAGTTTAGTGCCTATGGTTCAATAGAGGACAACCCAAACATTAAATTTGGTCGTGGTCCCGGTTATTTTAGTGAAGTTGCGGGTAACAACATTAATAATAATTTATGTTTATATTTGTTTAAAACAAAATACATCCCGTAACAAACATATCGATTGATCGTTATAGTCATACACTTGTCAAAGATAAACATTATTTAGGTATTATTGCGTGCGGGAAAGAACTCATGAGTCTAACAAACCAGTTATGATAATAACTGTTATGATACATGTTGGGCATTTTATATGTTTTTTACAATCAAATCACATCGGCGGAAGGCCACTTCCTTAAATATAATAGTGCAGGTATTAAATCAAAACTTAATAGACTTGGTTTTAGGTAAATATTTAAATAAATATTCTGGACTTTTTTTTAACAGGAAACGTTGTAGGTACTCAAGACTTAGACGAGAGTCGTCAGTTTTTATTGCTGAAATTATTTCAACATATACAGGGTGTAAGGTAATGAGCGGATAATCCTTAAACTACGGATAGAGTGCACTTAGGACGTTATAATTAAGCTATAATAGGTTTAGTAAAAGTTGCGTGGTTTCCGAGGTTTAGACTTTTTTTTTTTTTTTTCGAAAATAAACACCCTTGTTCAATATTTTGATCATAGCAGCATAGCATTTGCAGGTGGTAGGACCTTGTGCAAGGTCCGCCCGGATTGCTACCACCATCTTGCTCGCTAATCCTGCCGTGAAGCAGCAGTGCTTGCACTGTTGTGTTTCGGCGTGGTGAGTAAGACAGCCGGTGAAGTTACTGGCACTTGAGGTATCCCATCTTAGGCCTCTAGGTTGGCAACGCATCTGAAATCCCCCTGGTGTTGCAGGTGTCGATGGGCGGTGGTAAATCTCTTACCATCAGGAGACCCACTTGCTCGTTTGCCATCCAGTCGAATATAAAAAAGCACCATTTTAAGCTATTTAAAAAAAAAATATATCTTAATATTCTTGAGTACCTACTTGTGTTTTGAGACAGGCGTCACCATTTATGTGAGACCACATTGGATCTAAAAAAAAATGGCAAAATTAATTTTTACGATTTCAATCGTACATTGGTCGAACTTATATTTGACTGGGTACCTATGTTTAGTCCTTAATTGTTTTATTTGTTATAAAAGTATTAAATAGCGTGAATAAAAAAAAAAACGCATTGGCGGGAAACGTAATTCGCTTACTTAATTCATATTTCATACCGTGTTGATTGTGTTTAGCAGTGTGACGTAGATAAGTTATTATAAAGTCTAGCCTGATGATGATGATGATGATTCAAAAGTAGTCGTAGTAAAAGCATTGTATAAAACGTTGCATAACTTGGTCTTAAAACGCTCGTGGCGTCTTTCACGCGTTTTGAACAGTTGCGTAAAATACTATAAATTTATTCCCGTAATATTCCCAAACTCGTTTATTTTGATTTATTATCAACGAACAGATATCTGCTAACATTACAAACGTGAAGGACGTCTCTCGAGAGTTTTTATTCGTTTCTCTCTTTCTTATTAATTAATTTGCGCAGACGCCAGTCTGATGCATCATTCTAGTTTCAATTTCAAGGATCATTGACGTTATATTAATACGCGAGCGAGTAGGGGTTCAAGTGGGTGAGCAAATTAATTGTTTCAGTTAATTGATATGGATCTCCACAAAGTAACGCCTGGTTTAATAAATTATTAATATTACGTCACGCAGATCAACAGCTAATCAACTCAAAACAATGCTCCATTTTAATTTATACTTAATACTCATTTTAGACTTCTCAGAGGGGAGGAGAGTTTTATTTCTCAAAACGTCAGAGTTACAATATGTAATTAATGGGAATGGATATCACTGTCTCGCCATATGTTATGTCATATGTATTTTTATACAATAGCTACAGATTTACATTATAATCAACATCATAATAACATAAAGTCGAACATGAACTTCGATTCAAAATAACATGTATTGCTACGAATAATACAATTATTATTCGTAGATGCTACAAAAAATCCTCAAAGCAGTCTAAGTATCAAATATTTTTGAATACGCTTTTATGGTCAAACTTAAAGAACGGAATATGAACTTGGGCGTGTCCGACACGCTCTTGGCCGGTTTTTAAAGATATTAAAACAATCTTCCACAACTCAGTTTGTTAAACAACAAAGTCATATTTAAATTAAAAAAAGGCTTGAATATTTCCTATTATGAAGTGTTACATCATTAATTTCGGGTCGACTACTACAAGTCGTACATTAACCGAACCTCCAATGATGATTAATGCTTACTCAGCATACAGCGCCATCTAGTCTTGGAACCACAAGATCATAGGCGTATAAACCATGGTATTTACGTGGACCATATAATAAGTCTGTGTCTAACCCATAAATTATGGCACCCATTATGGATGATTCAACCTTGGGATTATTGCTCTGCCGGTTTTTAAGGAACTTGTTTACATTCCAACTCGAACCATTATTAAGTCTTCTCAGACCCGGGGGGCTACACCACGAAATTCGAAAATCAAAGTTCTTATCGTACCGTCCCTCTCACTCTAGTATTAAATAACTTAAGCGTCAGCGGGACGGCAAGATACGAAGTTCAATTTTGCACTTCGTACATACATGCACTGATTGTTTTGTTAGTACTTTAGTAGCATTTTGTCACTTCAATGTAGTAAACGTGTTTGTGTCACACAGGAGCGCTCGCGCATGCTGTTATCGCCTTCGTAATAAAGTTCAAATTTGTCTTATCAATGCGCAATGTGCAATAAATTTAATAGCCGTAGTATTTTTTTTTTGTTTTTAAGTTGAAAAATTTAGTTTTACAAAAGTGTTTTACTGAATATGTGCGCTAATGTATTAAATGTGTTGTTTACCTCAAAGTGAATAATTCAAAATGCCTAAAGGTACGTGAATCATTGTTTTACTGAGTTTGTAATTGTCACTTAATAACCATATTGATTTATTTTTAAACTTTTGAGTTAATAATTTAATACTAAGCGGTGAAGTGAAGTGAATGGCCTATTAAACAAACTGCGTTTCTTTAAGTTAATTTACATGTCGATGGTACAGTCAACGTCATAAAAAAGTGATCACTTTTGTACCTTGTCATTTTAACGTCATGTTTAAAAAGCCTTACAAAATTGTGTACCGACTGAAAGCGACAAGGTAGAAAAGTGATGTTATTTATGACGTTGACTGTACTGCAACGCCGCGTAACCGACAAAATGTAGGAGCGCCAAAGTTCGCATACTCTTCGCTAGTCATACCGTAATTTTTGTCCGAACCATCGTTTATCATAATTTTTTCCACTGAAACCTTACAGTTTTCTGAAATTTTTAAATGGTCATCCTATGGGAAACTATAGGTTTGGTTAGGTTTGTTTTATAACAATTCTGAACAATTATTGGATTCAGAGAAGAAAGAGTTATGACAAACGATCGTTCTGACAAACATTACATTCGGACTTCCAATAAGCATGCGAGCCGATATGGCCCCTGACAATGGCTAATGCCGAGTATCTGGCTACAAGCAAAATTTATAATAATAATAAACATCTTTATTGTTATTTACAGGAGAGCATTAAAATTAAATATCTTTGTGTTGATATAATACCTGCCTGATACCGGAGACTCCGACCGCGTAGAATTCGTTTATCGCTATCCCGCGGGAACTATACAATTTTCCGGGATAAAAACTATCCTACGTATGTCCTTCCCCGAGACTCAAATGTATGTATGTCAAAGTTTCATTGTGATCTTTATTGACTTTGCACTTTAAACAAAAATGCCAAATTTCATGACTCTAAAGCCAGTGAATGACATTTTGAAATTTTATCCTAATCCAGTTCGAATATCGACATATAAAGTAGCTTAGCTTGTAAATATGATATTCCAGACGGCGAGCTACCTATAAGTACATCAAAGTTCAAATAAATCAGTTTAGCTGTTTTAAGTTAAAGGAGTAACAAACATACACATACATATTCACGAACTTTCACATCCAAATACTTATACTTATATACATATAATAAATGCGAAAGTGTGTGTGTTTGTGTGTATGTTTGTCCGTATTTCACGCCGTAACGGAGCGACGGATCGACGAGATTTTTGGCTTAGAGATAGTTTATGGGCCCGTGAGTGACATAGGCTACTTTTTATCCCGGAAAAATGCACAGTTCCCGAGGGAACAGCGCGCGATTACGAATAAAACGCGGGCGGAGCCGCGGGCAAAAGCTAGTTTTATAATATATTATTACGATGCCGTAAGGTGAACCCGCAAAACGCCGAATCCTTGGAATGTCAGCGTGATGCAGCAATTAACACCGCGATCCTCGCCTAGACTAGACGTCTTAATTAAATGGCAGTGGACTAAAGATGGGCCTACCTACCGAAAAGTCGGAGAAATCCCATCGACTATAAAGTGACAGATATCCAGCAAGCCGTCTCTGTTTGTTTTGCCCGAATAAATAGAGACGACATCACATTTATTTGTCACATAGAATTTACCAATGATTGGTGAGACAGGCCCTTACGCTATCAGGCTAACCAGGGAATCCGGCTATTCAGTCGAAAATTGTAATCGCTTGGCTTGATTGACATGTGGCGGTAAAATATTTTTTTTTTGACTACACAACACTGTTTAATTTTTATCGTCATATTTTTTATAATTTATACATTATTAACAAAAATGACAAATGTCAACTATTTAACTGTATTATTATTTCTACAGCTAACTAAAAATAATCAAAACTCTATAATATATAATATTTCCTAGCAAATATGTCCAGTGATTAGCAAATTTAAATTTTAATGGGTCATAAGTTGGCATTTTGTCGAAGAATTGGTAGTGTCCGAAATGGTGGCAGATTTTTTTTTTTCGTTTTTTGAGCATAGTGGTTTCACATAGTTGCTATTAGAAAACATTATACTATCACTTACAAAACGGCAATGGCTTTTTATACAATTTCTTTGATTGTTTTAATCTTTCGTTTGACATTCGTCGTAGTTGGCTCATCACCACAATAAACCAATTAGATTTAATCAAAAGAGCGCACTTCGTTAAATGCATCGCTTGCTCGCTTGTCACTCTATACGTCTTTCTCAAGTATCCAGTTAGTAAAGAACCTAATGGGCGACAAGTGCGAGAACTGATAGCCACTTCCTGGCGTATTTGATAAAAAAGAACTTTGAGTAAGTATGTATAATATGTATGTAAAAAGTAATTGAGACATTTGCCTAGATGTGAGATACTCTGTAATGTTTTCGGTGTACCTACCTTTTTGTTGTCTGTGATAATAATCGTTTTATTGCATTGTATTGTATATTCTGTGATCCGCACGCAGAACGTGATTTTGAACTTTTTTAATATTTCGCTATGGAACTCTAAAAATATGACGTCCTCTTAAGTTTTGTCAATTTATAGTTAAATTAACGATAATGAAAGTGCATAATGAATTCACAAAAGTTACTTTAATGTAGGTACCTACGTAATAAAATTATTATCATTATTTTAATTTTGTGTAATTTGCTACTCTATGGCATTGGATAACTGTACAAGTATCTCAAAGTTTGTCAATTGTGTTTTGTTTCTTTTCTTTTGTACAATAAAGTGTTTACATACATACATACACACTGTAATGTGTAGATGTAATGTGGAAATAAATAAATAAAAAAGGTCAGAAATTTTTTCGTTGCTAGATTACCAATTAAAATGTCATATCAAGCTTCGCTTCGATCCTTTCAGACGTAGAGCAGGGACTACTGGAGGTGACGCAGAGTATCCCGTTGATTCCTCTGCCAGCGAGGAACTCTGACTACTTCCCAGAGTCCGTAGACCCGGAAAGGTGCGTTTGCCTTTAAAAGAAAAAAAACATTCACTATACTTTGTATGTACGACGACCCGGCCTAGTGGTTAGAGAACCTGACTACGAAGTTTGAGGTCCCGGGTTCGATTCCCGTGTCGGGGCAGATATTTGTATGAAAAATACGAATGTTTGTTCTCGGGTCTTGGGTGTTTAATATGTATTCAAGTATGTATCTGTATCTATATTTATCCGTTGCTTAGTACCCATAACACAAGCTTTGCTAAGCTTACTTTGGGACTAGGTCAATTGGTATTTATTTATTTGTATTGATATTTATTTATTTTTATTATCTCACTCCAGAACTAATAATAGGAATAGAAATGCTATCACATGTCATGTATTTCTCTTTCCTTAATCGAAAATGCTACTTTTTCACCTCTCCTGTTGCAGTGAGCACAGTCATGTTTTTGTGTTATATAGTTTTTTATAGATGAATCAATGAAATATAATCCTTATTGAACCACCATCTACGTAATAGCCTATTTCTGAGTAAATTATTTCGTTACAGACTATTAGTTGAGTGTGTGTGTGTGTGTGTGTGTGTGTGTGACAATTCTTTCTTTTTTAATATTTTTTTTGTAATTATATGACTACGACGTTGAGTGGGTCATTATTCGAGCATGGTAGAAGATTCTCATACAGTTTTCAGGTTATCGAGTACTAGACTTAATAAAAAAAGTACGGGACGTCTAAAATTATCGAAGGTGACATCAAATTCTACAGCTCATGCATAAAAAATAGTTAGTTTTAAATATTATTGATTATAAATATGTATGTTAGTCTGTAAGGTATATAGGGCTATTGATGGGCCAAGTTGCCCGAAATAAATGAATTTATTATTATTATAGAAATATGTGATCACGGAAATGAGGATGTTCTCAACAAACTCTAGAATAATGTCCCGGGTATGAATAAAATAATGTTTTTTTTTCAAATATCGAAACGTTGATACGACTTAATAAGCCTTATTTGTACCAGGGAGCGGGAACCTTTGCTTGTGACTTCGAAGCATAGTTCTCTTTACTCGAACCCGTCCTATGCGCACGCACACGGGGCAGACAGCGAACCGACTAGCCCCACGGAATCCCAGTTTGCTGACATTGTGAGACGCAGGTAAGTAAAAGTAAATTAAGTAATTTAAAAAATCGAGCAACGTGACTGCCTTAAAAATTAAAAAGAAAAACAAGTCCAGTGATCTAGAATCTGGTAACTAGCAACTTCAATTCTTGTCGCGTTAGAATTATTTCGCGAAGTCACATTACTATTTACGAGTATTAGCTCATTTTGGTGGCTGGGCGTATAAAAAACAGTCATATTCCATTGTTGTCGAATATTTTAAAATAAATCTGATTTTATTTAATTTTTCATGACGCATGATAACTTAAAGGAATTATTTTTATTAAAATTAATGAACATTTATATTAAAATGAATACAAATACAAAATTATCCCTTTCTTGGATACGTAAACAACCCAGAGTGTATTTCACCTAACGAAATTTGAGGTTGCGTATTCATTACTAATTTAAATGTGTTAATGACTAATCCATGACCCACAAAACGAACAGTGTATATGACAACAAGGTTTTTCCCGGGTCATCAACATCTTCAATTTGCATTCCGAACGCGACCGGTATTCCCCGAAGAACTTTCTTCGGACCTGTTTGAGAATGCAGTTCTGATGTTGCAATGCTTAGTTGCTATGTTTGTTAGCCCAGCCTCCAATACCTGTACGTTCTTAGACATTGGTTTGATTTCTAGATCACAATTGAACCTTCTTACATTAAAACATTTTATTCGTTGTTCGTTAATTCAAATTTGTAGGGTCTACTGTTGCAAGTTCATTTTGACACACTTTTGTCCATGGATGGTTAGTAATATTAAATCTTACAACTATGTTAGTAGATTTATAAATAATTCTACAACATTAAATACATTAAATACAGTTCCGATTATTCGATTAGATTAAATTAAATTATTCATTATTAAATATTATATGTCACAATCACAATAACATCATTAACCATTGATTATTAATTATTAGTAAATAACACCGGTCTGAAACCTTTATGGAGAAAATTCCAGCGTCGTACAATAGGACAGTCCACCCTGCCCAGAATGGTATTGAGGAGGCTGTTCGGGCTATCCCGTACGCGCTGCGTCAGGGAGGCAACTCGTTTGCGCAATATGGCCTGGAAGCTGTCTATTCGCGCCTCTGTGCACATGCCCGACGCGCTGCAGTAACGGGACAGCCTCAGCAGCATGCTCAACCCATTGTTATACTGGACACACAGGGCGTTGAGAGCTCTCTGAGTACACTTGGTCCACAGGCTGCACGTATAAAAAGTTTGACAATATGCCTTAAAAAGAGTTTTCTTGACATCTTTTGTGCAACGTACGAACCTACGAGCCAACATGTTTTGCTCCATATTGCCAACGCCCTACGTGCCCTCTCCACATCTAGGCCATCAGATAGGTCCTCGGTGACCCAGTGCCCCAGGTACTTAAATTCGGAGACTATTCTCAAGACAGACCCACACAACTTAACAGGAAGAACGGCACTGGGTTTCTTGCTACCTGTCTTAAAAACGAGCAACTCGCTTTTCTTAGCGTTGTACCTGAGACCATGGGAATCCGCATATCCCTCACAAATTCCTATTAACTCATCGAGGGCCCTGATTGATGAGGTTAGCGGAGCCATATCGTTGGCATAACTGACATTGTTAACACACTTGCCATCAATTGAGCAGCCCACACCTGCTCTGCTAAGCTCACCAATAAGTCCGTTCATGTACAGGTTGAAAAGTCGAGGAGACGTCAATACACCCTGCCTTACTCCACATTCCAACCTGTACTCACTCGAGAATGCACCAGCCCATCTGACAGCATTGCTTTGATTACCGTACCAGTACTCAATAATTCGCACCAATTCCTGAGATCATACAAGATCGAAGGCCTTCGACAATTCCAAAGAGCAAGAATAAATTGGCGTTTTTCGGGACGTGTAGTACTGGACAGTGTGCTTGAGTCGCAAGATAGCAGTTTCAGTAGACAGTCCCGGCCTAAACCCGAATGGTGCTTACTCTAGATTTATGTATTTAGCTAACTGGCGATCAAGCAACCCGTCCAACACCTTCGCCACTATGGTAGCCAATGCCGTGAAGCGGCAGTGCTTGCACTGTTGTGTTTCGGCGTGGAGAGTAAGACAGCCGGTGAAATTACTGGCACTTGAGGTATCCCATCTTAGGCCTCTAGGTTGGCAACGCATCTGCAATCCCCCTGGTGTTGCGAGTGTCTATGGGCAGTGGTGATCTCTTACCATCAGGAGACCCACTTGCTCGTTTGCCAACCAGTCGAATAAAAAAAAAATGAAATGGGACGGTAATTATTCTTGTCAGTTGCATCTCCGGTCCTGTTTTTAAGTATGGGTACAACAATGGTCTTCATCAGCTCCTGAGGTAGATATCCGTGCGAGACACACAAGTTGAGCAACATTGCCAGGACCCTGGGCAGGTGTGGACCAACATAACGTAAAAATGAACTAAAGGAATTTCTTTGCTCACCCTCGACCTTATCATAGCTAAGCTTATGCAAGATATATATAAGGTGTTCATTAAATAACTGAAAACCAGAAAGTAGTTTGCTCAGAATCGTAGAATCGATTAAACTATGTTTTAAATTATGTTGTGTTTGTTTTCTTAAATACCTTTTTTATTGTGTCCGGTCTAAAAGTTACGACTGCAACAGGCGCCAATTAAATATTTTAGCCAGGTTGCATATTATTTCGATAATTTAATACTGGCCGTTGTTCTGTCAATGTAAGATTTTCTTCTAAAAACGTCAAAGCGCACAAATTATTATAAGTGTAGAGTTAGAAATGAAGTAGAATTACCTATTGACTTAGCAAAACACACGAATATCTTATAAAACAATGAAGGTATTCAATAAAATTTAATAAACCCCCGACTTAAAAAACGCCAGCAAAAATAAAAATAAAAACGCCCGAAAAAAACGCTGCTTGAAAAAACAATTAAAAAGTAAAAAATAATTATGCGCTACCTAGCTGTTGCCCGCGACTTCATCTGCGAAGAATTCGTTTATCTCTATCCCGCGGGGACTATGCTGATTTCCCGCAAAATTAGCCTAAGTTAATTTAGTATAAAGTATCTAGTAATATTTTTTTTATCTAAGCGTTGTCGGTGTCGGGGGACCGCTAAGGTTAACAGGAAACTAAATATGTTGTATTTTTTATTAAGCAGCGTTTTTTTCGGGCGTTTTTATTTTTATTTTTGCTGGCGTTTTTTAAGTCGGGGGTTTATTAAATTTTAAATTTAAGTTTTTATTTCATGTTTTTTAAACTTTGATATATATATTTTTTTAAACTGTACTAGTGTGTTGGATATCCTGGCTGCAGCATCAGCTCATCTTGTTGCCACCATTGCATTGTTTGTAGAATCAATTACTGATCAAAAGGAATTAAACACGACATATCTGCTATTATTTTTTCAAGAGTATACTGGTGTGCTGAATATCCTGGCTGCAGCATCAGCTCGTCGTGTTGCCACCACTGCATTGTATGTAGAATCAATTATTGATCAAAACGAATCCAAACACGACATATGTGCTATTATTTTTTATAGAGTGTACTATTGTGCTGGATATCCTGGCTGCAGCATCAGCTCATCCTGTTGCCACCATTGCATTGTTTGTAGAATCAAATACTGATCAAAACGAACCCAAACACGATATATCTGCTATAGTTTTATTAAGAGTATACCTACTAGTGTTCTGGATATCCTGGCTGCAGCATCAGGCCGAGAATACCATAATCTTGCATAGCTATATAGCATACATGGGTGTTTCAAATTTTAGGTCCCAAATATGTTTGAAAGTAAAGTAAATATCCATTATGCGTCTAAGATTCCTACCGCAGCGAACAAAAGATCTGATGATCTTGAAACGGCTGAACCGATTTTGATAAATCATGTCTAAGATCTATCGCTAGAAAACCAGCTTTCAAATAAAAAAAACCGCATTCAAATCGGTCCACCCGTTTAAGAGCTACGGTGCCACAGACAGACACACAGACACACACACATAGCGGTCAAACTTATAACACCCCTCTTTTTCGTCGGGGGTTAAAAATAAATGCAATCAAGTAACTTAAAATGAAAAATATTTTGGGGGTGTCTGATGTTTTCAGTTATTTAATTAAGTTATATACATCTGGTAGCATGGTGTACGGTTGTGTTGCTCTGTGTGTAGTGTAGTGTGGTGGTGGTGATAGATGGGTTTGTGTGATATGTGTGTGTTCTTACAGTGTGGAGGTGGAGGAACTGCATGAACAGAGCACACATATCTTGCATAAACGTAGCTACTTATAATAAAAGTCGCATGTGAGCAAAAAAAATCTTTTAGTTCATTGATTATGGACCTCAGCAGAGTAACGCCTGATTCAATAAATTACACTTTCAGTGGTTCGATGACAATGCAAGTAGGTAGGTACAGTTAACAAAAATGACAGTTACAAAAACAAGGTTTTATTAAATCTATTAAACTGTGAATAAAAAATTATTAACATTGAGAGTAAATTAGACTTATAATTAGAAACTACAGTTTGACCATGAAAAAGAACAAACTTTTGTAAATAACTTCATAAGAACATATTTAGCTATTTCACCGTTTTTGTCTGGTGACAGGCAAGAAATAAAAAAATAAAATATAATGAAAAATTGAGTTTTCACGTGCTTAATTATTTTTTTTGTAGTCACCTGCCACGGTACCAAGCAGGATGGACGGAGCTCCACCACGCAAGCGCAATGAACCTCGGCTTCCGCATTCGGGTTCTACTAAATGCAGGTAAAGTACCTACCAAGTTAACACAGAGAGAACCCGTCCTTTTTAGCGATGTGAATATGCTCCACGAACTGGAAGATGAAGCGTTGGCAGGCCTCCCACTAGGTGGACTGACGACATCGTGAGAGTTGCGGGCAACCGGTGGATGCAAGTGGCGAGTTGTCGTTCATTGTGGCGTTCTAAGGGGGAGGGCTTTGTCCAGCAATGGACGTCTTCCGGCTGATGATGATGATGATGAACATGCTTCACGCATACGTTCCGTAGAAAAATATGTGGGACTCTCTCACTTTAGGGAGCATACCCACTAAAAACATTGGTGTTTATCTACTATGCCGTTATGGGAGGGCTATGGATCGCGGACATTCAAACATGACGCTCCTCGGTGACCCCAGCCCTTTGCGAAGCTTTGGAAGTGCGCCAAAAAGAAGGGTCATAAGCGCGCAGACCCTCCTGCCCGCTGTGTAGGACCGGTAGCTTTACTGTTGGTGGCTAAAGCGGTTTGCAGCAATAAATTGCGTAGGGTATGTTGCCTCCCGTCCGAGTAGTAGAAGAAGTGCTATGGGAGAGAGCCCCATAAACCTCACTATGATGGCATACGCAGGACCTCCCTTCATTTTATGTTCCACGCGAAAAAAGGATAGTGAAAGATATTAAGCGTCTGCTATAGAAGAAGAATGTTTCCATTTATAGTCACTGAAAGGGTGATTTGTATACTGTCTACAAACTACATCATCATTGTCATATCAGCCGTAGGACGCCACCTGGTTGATATAGGCTTCCTCGCAGAGACCTGCAGTTGCTTTGGTTGGGAGCGACCTGCATTCACCGCGAACCTGTAGCTTTAACTGGGTCGTGCCCATGTTGTTGGTGTACAATAAAGAGTATAAACAAACAAACATACGGGTATGAATTATCAGAACGTAAATTATTGTCATGATATTCTGGATCGTCAGTTAACCGCACCTGACAAGTGCATAGTAAATTGTTTTGTAATTGCAGGCCATGACCCGAACATCTGCGATGACCGAGGAAGGACAGCCCTTGACGTTGCCGGCTACGCACACTACCGGCGCAAGAAAATCGTTGAGTGAGTTCATTATTTTAAGGTTCCGTACCTCAAAAGGAAAAACGGAACCCTTATAGAATCACTTTTTGTCCATCTGTCTGTCTGTCTGTCTGTCTGTCAAGATCCTTTTTCTCGGGAACGCGTGGAGGTATCAAGCTGAAATTTATATCAACTACTGAGGTCTACCGTCCCTTGGAGCTGTGAAAAAATCAAACTTCTAAGCCAACGTAATCAAAAGATACAGCCGTTTATGCTGCAAATTTCCGAAAATTTTCGAAACTCGCAAGGGAATCAAAACCTACAGGGTACTTCCCGCGAACTCAGAATCTCGAAATTTGGTATGAAGGTAGATATTATAACACAACTGAAAATGAACAGTTCCCGAGGGAACGGCGCGCGATAATCGAATTCCACGCGTTCGAAGCCGCGGGCAAAAGCTAGTAGTACGTAATTGAGATAAGTTCGATTGGTTTTAAGGTTTGAGGGTTTTTGAGACTGGCATTTTGACATTAGGCTATTTAGAATTTTTGTTTACTTATGTGACACTATGTGTTTTTGACATTAGTTTGTACTGACTGTGTAATAGGGTAATTTGAGCTTAGGTTGTTTTGTAGCGGAATGCAGGTCGAGATCGGGTCGGTTCGGGAGTACGGCGAGCCTATTTACGTGGCTATTTATGAATAACATCACACCGACGTCGGGCGCTGGGTGGGTCGTGAGCCACGTAAATAAACCCACCGCACTCCCGACCCGAGGCTTGGTGGCCGAGTGGTTTGACCTATGACCTCTCAAGCAGAGGGTCGTGGGTTCAAACCCCGGCTCGCACCTCTGAGTTTTTCGAAATTCATGTGCGGAATTACATTTGAAATTTACCACGAGCTTTGCGGTGAAGGAAAACATCGTGAGGAAACCTGCACAAACCTGCAAAGCAATTCAATGGTGCGTGTGAAGTTTCCAATCCGCACTGGGCCCGCGTGGGAACTACGGCCCAAGCCCTCTTGTTCTGAGAGGAGGCCTGTGCCCAGCAGTGGGACGTATATAGGCTGGGATGAACCTGGTAGTCTGGTGGTCTCCACAGGACGGAACTCTTCAACGGTTAATGGCATCGACTTGAAATTTGCATACGCCAATGTATTTTGGGTAACAATACAAGTACAGTCAACAAAAAGTATAGTCAGCATAAAAATCTTATATTAAAAATGTTTTTTTTAACAAAAACTTATTCTATTGGAATATGAACCCCTCAAAGCAAAGTTTTGCTCTTATTAAACTAAAATTCACAGATCACACGTATTTGCTCTCTCTTTCTCTCTCTCTCTCTCTCTCTCTCAATTGCTGGTTAGCTGACAGTACTCAAACTCTTCTTTTTCAGTTTATCAGATGTCATCAGGATGCTCCTTGAGGCTGACGGTACATTCAACACCATGAAAGGAATCATTGACAACGTAGATACTCCTCTCCATACAGCCGTGGAGATCAGATGTCTGTCATCCATCAGGCTCCTCTTAGACGCCGGCGCTTCTGTGGCCTGCCTAAACAGTGCTGGTTTGACACCATTACATCTCTGTGTGAAGTACAAGCTGGATGAAGCTTTTAAGGTTTGTACTGTCAATTGAGAACGCCAAACACAGTATCCGTTCATTTCGCAACTAACGTTTGGCAACCTGATTTATCATTTCGCAAACTCTAAAACTGTAAATTATTTCAGGATTTATTTCAGAGCAGTCATGTAGAAGGTCCGTAGTCCGTAGAAAGGAAAACCCTGAAATATTTACTGTTTCAGAAATATTAAACAGTTGCGAAATTAAAAGCTGTGAAATTAATCAGGTTGCCAAATGTTACTTGTAAAACATTAGTGAACCTGCCAAACACCTGCGGTGCCATAAGTTATCTGTGCTCTAGGAATTTATTTACCTAGACATGCGGTAGCGTGTCAAGCCACGTTCAAGCTAACAGAACTGGCGAGCAGCACTGTGTATAATTTTCCCCTAACCATTTTTGACCCCCTCATAACTCGAAAACTATTTCACATAATTATTTTAGGTTTTTAATGCGCAACGTTTTTAGAATCAACCATCACCGCTCTCACCATAGGTCTATAATAAAATCAATTTATAGGTATTATTAAGCCATAGATGCGAAGACCTGGTATCTTTGGCAGAACGAGCCAACACAAGAGACCAGGCCGGCTTCACACTCCTCCAGGCTTCCGTCGTAGCAGACTGGTTACCAGGCGTATGCGCTGTTCTAGACGCTGGTGCTGATGTAACTGCTACCTCTAACTTACCATTTCACCGTTACAAGAATATTACTCTAGAAGATGATTTGAATCTCGTTTACCGCTTAGAACAGGTAAGAAGTATATACGTTGATATTTTGTGAACTAAATAGCTTACGCATGCATCGCTTCCGTACAAGAATTCTTTATTCCCTGGAGTTTTCGAAAACTTCATAATTATTCGTTGACTTAACTAAGTACATATGTTATAATACCTACTAAAGTAGATAAGATAAATTGTTTGTCTCACGGTCTCTGACATTGTACTTGTAATCATACCACAATAGAGCAATTAGATGACCAAGGTTTCCTGATAGATTAAAGAAATTATTATACTTATTAACGTCTTTCTACTAAGTACCTAAGGCATGACATAATAAAATTACTGCTTAATTAAATTTAAAGAAGAGGCAGGTAATTTAAATTAAACTACTTTTTAATTTTAACAATATAGTAATCAAAACACCTGTTTTGCATATTATGTCATAGTTAAATAAAATACTTATGAGAATATCATATTTGCAGATACATGAAACGCCTTTACATTTAGCAGCGAGTCGCACCGATCAAGAAATACTTGAAGTATTACTAGGCGCCTCAATAGAGTCCGTCGATATCTTCAATAAAATTGACCAGACTCCGTTATACATAGCACTTCGAGGTGGACACCTCAGCTGTGTTAAAGCTTTAATAAGAAAGGGAGCCAACATTTACAGGGTTTCCACTGAAAATAATAATGCATTGCACGCGGCAATTCAATTTGGGCACAAGGAAGTTGTAGAATACATACTTAACTATGATGATGAGGCAACTAATGTCATGATTCAGTCATATGACAAACGCGGCTATGCTCCTATACACATCGCAGCAATGAATAATCACCAGGATTGTATTAGGCTACTGTATCAAAGAAATGCTAGTTTATCAGTTAAAACTAAGGGAGAGTTTATAACAGATTGGACGCCGTTACAAATAGCTGCTTCTAAAAACTGCTCAGAAGTTGTTGGACTTATACTTGATCTAGAACCAAGAGCTATTGACGATGTTGATGATAAAAATCGAACTGCTTTACATTTGGCTGCCGATCGGTGCCACCGTGAAGTGGCTTTAACTATTTTACGCAAGGGTGCTGTCTTGTCAAATCCTTTGGAAACTGATAAAAAACGGAAGACCGTTATAGAAACAATATCTACCAAGCTTCCTAATTCAACACAATTTTTTGAAGAAGTGTTTGATGAATTTATTGTATCCAAGTTACCAGAGTCAGGAGAAACTGGGTGTGAGATCAGTATAGACTATGGAGTTTTAATAAAAGATCATGGTACAAGTCAAATTAAAGTATTGGAGGAACTAGTCAGATGTGGTCAGAAGAAGATATTAATGCATCCTCTTATAGAAAGTCTTATTTACCTAAAATGGAAAACTTTGGTGCCATTCTTTTACGTTATTGTAGCAATTTACGCAATATTTGCATTGACGCTAAACTTTGTTTTAATAGTTTGCTTCAGCGACAAAAATAAAGAATCATTTATTAGTAGCGACATGCTGTATGCTCCTTTACTTTTAGTAACTATTCAGGTAATACTGGTTATTTATACATGGAGATGAGAACTTTTACATTTAATGAGGAATTTCGTTGTTATAATATTTTTTTATACTTTCAGGAATTTTTATTTATATACGTAAAGCGGCATCATTATTTTCTTGGTGTTGAGAACTGGGTCAAATTGGGCTCTCTTATCCTTGCTCTCATTCTACTGTGTGCTGATCAAGAAGCTTGGTTAGAGGACGAATGGCTGAGACATGTAGCGACCGGCGCCTTACTACTGTCTTGGGCCCACATGACTTATCTTCTGTCAAGATTTCCATATTGGGGCTATTATCTGCTGATGTTTAGCAAAGTTGCCAGTAACATTTTTAAGGTAGACAATAATTTATCTTTTCTCTCTCTAAGATTAGCAGAAATATCACAACTAGTATTGGGAGGCAAATTTGTTTTTAAATTGCTGGGCTTCTTTTTTTTTCTACTTCAAACAGGAATTAAATAATTTTATAAAATTATTGTCAAGTTACTGTCAAATTACACCACTCACGCATGCATTTAGCTTGTTGCGTTTACTTCCGTAAGACTGATAAAAGAAAAAAAATTCAAACTTATGAAAAGTTTATTTATAAACAATGTAGGTATATACTAAACTTCTTCGCGGACAGTAAAATGTTTAAAATGCACAAAAATTATTGTAGCCTTTTTTTATTTCAGATACTACTTACCTGCATCTTTCTGTTGATTGCATTTTCATTAAGTTTTATGGTGCAGTATCACGCTTATCCACCTTTCGATGGCGCATGGGAGTCTTTCATTAAAACCATAGTAATGATGACATCAGAGTATGACTACAAAGAACTATTCGGCGCTGATCACAAAGAACTGACTTATTCCAAATTGATAGTTCACGTGTTATTTGTATTATTTTTAATATTGGTATCAATGGTATTTATGAATTTCATGATCGGCGTAGCTGTGAGTGATGTGGCTGATTTAAAAATGGCTGGAGACGTCCGAAGACTCAAGAAACAAGTAAAATTTCTAAGTTCCCTTGACCTTTTTGTTTTTGGAGGGATCTTTAGGAGCCTGGTTCACAAAAAATTTCACTGTAGAAGGTTTATTAAGAACATTCATATCAGGCCTTGCGTGATAAAACACTGGGAGGTTTTCTACGAGGTGCAAGCTGATACCGATGAACCTTACTATTTTGCTAAAGAACAACCGCTACCACCACATATACTAGATTCTATTCTACTAAAAGTAAAGACTAAATATCAACAAAATGAACGAGAAGTTAGTAAGAAAATGTACAGGGATCAAATGAATTTGCTTTTTAAAACCATAGTCACTGATGATAGGTATTCCCTTAGTGATCTGATTGAGAACTCTAAAGTTGGGAAAGGGTTGGAAATTAGAACTAAGTTTGGTGATATAATGGATAGATTAGATGCATTAACAGTGGCTTTAAATGATGTTAAAGACCAAGTAAAAGATGCAGGTAGAAATCAACAAAGCGTCTCAGATAAAAATACTCAGACAGATCCGATTGGTGATTCGAAGAACTTCGTGCTAAAATTAAGAAAGAAGAGTCATAATTAAATATTTTTATTGATTAATATATTCATGTTATTAAAAATACAATATGTGTTTTATTTTGTATATGGGTACCTATTTAATTTACATATCTACATTTGACATCGTAAAAAAATGACCTAAGTACAATTATCATGTCCAGATAAACTTACCATAAAAAAAGTTTGTCATTCATGTCAACTATATTATGCAATATTATTGTAATTACGTTATGAACTTTAACGTTTTTATCCCTATGTTGTATTAAGATTAGATATCATTCAATATTTTATGCAAAAATAAAAACTGTGTTCACTTTTAATACAGTTACGATGTATTTGATGTCTCTCAAGAGTATTCAAACAAAATTAGGTATCAATACTTAAATTTGGGGTCTCTATTGTTTCCCATAAAACTTAAACTCCGATTTTAACAATCCATAACGTTATTCATCATAGTTTTTGCAAGTCATATTGTCTTAAGTCATAACATTAAACAGTATAAAGTGGAGTTCCGATTTTCGCAGGTCAGAATTATTGTAAGCCATAAAATTGGTTAGTCAAAACATTCGATGTCCATATAGTATGCCATTCCATAATATTAAAGGCAATAAACTAGTTTATAATAATTGTTGTAAGGTCTTTTTTCGCAGGTCATAATGATTGATAGTCTCCTGATAAGTTTGTCATAACATTTAACGTCATAATGTTAAATTTAAATAAAAATTTATCAGAAAAATGAAATACATAATATTTTTTTACTACCGAAGTATACCTAACTTTAGTTGTATGTATAATAATCAAAGTTCATAATATGCCATTTTTATAGGAACATCGTAGACCAAAAATCATTTGTGAAGCAATATTATCCGGGCTGCTATTAAAAAATACCTAACATTGAAGCCTTCTGAACCTAACCTATCCGAGTCGCTTCTGCTCCGAACCGTATTGCTCGCTTGCTTCGCTCGCTCGCACAAATCAAATTATTTTCAACATAATTTCTATTAGTCATATTATCTAAAGTTGTAGTTAAATGCATTAGCACTTTCAAACGTATGCCTGGAAATTTTTCAGTAATTATCTATATGCCTATCAATGTTATGGATTTGGTTGCGTAGACCTAGACACTTTAGGCGTTAAAACGATATGAGTAACAACCATTAGTACGGTGAAATATATGACTTAAACTATTTCTGAATAATTAACGTTAGATCTTTGAACGTTATACTTAGTTAAAAATGTATGACTTTTGTGATTATAGAATTTAATATTATAAGCCATTAATATTAGAGCTAATAAGCATTATAATAAACAAAAATTATGACTTGTGATGTTTATGTTTATAAATTATATGGATATCAATTTCTGACCATCAAAATTCGGAACAAAAAATGTATGGGAAACAAAGGGATCCCTGAAATTGGACATACTACTAACGAGACGGATGGATGAGCTGGTTAAAGCAGCGAAGTTAGTTAAGTTCACCGTGTATGCAGGCTGCTTCCGACCGAAGCAATGGAGGTTTACTGGGGAGGCATATCCCTGGCCCAACAAACAGTGGACGTGCCAAGGCTGATATGGTGATGATGATATTTCAAAAGAAATACAATACAAGTGTTACATGGATAGATAGATAGATATAATCTTTATTCTTCAAAACAAAGACATGGCTTAGTAGCTAAAGAGTAATAAAACTTACAATTAAATAAAAACATAAATTAAATAACAATTAAACAGATCAGAGACACATAAATGAGAAGCCATGTGATGCACTGAAGACAGGGCGCTGGCTCAGCATTGTGCTGCGGTAAGCCGCAGCGCTGGTATTCTGCCAGTACCCATACCGGTAAGGACGCCGACCAACGTGATAAACTCAGCCCAATCTCGTCATCAAATGAGTTTTATCATTCAGTGTGGATCGTAAGTAGCAAAATTTATTTAAGTATTTTATTATTATTTAAAATGTCAGAAAAAAAGTGTGAGGTGTGAGGTGAAGGGGGTTCAGAAAAGTTCAAGATAAGAGTCTCTGGAGAGACAATAAGTGCAATCTGAGCTTATACGAAATTGATTTGACTCAATGTTTCGGAGTGGTGGGGGGATATTATTCCAGCACTTAGTGGATTGGTATCTGAAACACCCCCTGAAAGCGACAGTCTTGTGTCTGGGCACGCATATCACCGCCTTACGCGAATCACGAATTAAACGCCTGGAGGAGGACCAAACGAGTTTTTTTATATAAATAGCTGGGCGTTTGCCATTTAATAGTATCAAATAGCAAACATGACAATAAAAGTTCGTATCTAGCAGATAGCTTCAAAATACCAGCGTTGTTCAAATATGGCGTTACGTGGGTACGCGTGGATAGCCAAACAAAATCTGGCACAAGCATTTTGCACTCTTTGGAGTTGCCTGCGTGATCGTTCTAAGAGACAGGGCCAGTACACCGTAAGACAATAAGTGAGTTTGGATAGTATGAGCGATTCGCATAAATTTATTCTAGTGTTGACATTGAGAAAGTCCCGAAAATTTTAGAGAATTTTCAACCGATAAAAACAGCTGCGAACTGTCTCTGTTACGTGCATTTCAAAACGAAGTTTGTGATCAATTAATAACCCAAGCTACGAGCTTCTTCCACTCTCTCTACTTCAACACCGTCCAAAGTTATTTTAGGTTATAATTATTTATTTTTTCAATTTGTTGGCTAGTCCCAAGTATTAAATATTTAGATTTAGCAGGATTTAGAGCTAAACAGTTGGTGGAAGACCAATTACTGATTCTTAACAGATCTTCATTGATCTTGTCAACACCCATGGTGGTATCATTTGGGTTGAAAGAAAAGTATAATTGAAGGTCGTCAGCATACAAATGAAATTTACAATATTTTATAGATTTGATTATGTCCGCACTATACAAAATAAATAAGAGAGGGCCCAAAATGGAACCCTGGGGGACCCCTCGCGTAACAGGACTAAGATCCGACGAAAGAGACCTACCGTCATTTTGAGAAATACTGACCAACTGGCGACGACTTTCAAAATAACTACTAAACCAACAAATAGTAGCATTGTCAAATCCGTAAAAGTGCAGTACATGGAATCTGTTAGACTCATAATACAGCGCCTAAAAGTTAAAGCAGTGGAATAGAAATGCATGATACATACATGGATTCTGATTCACAATAATTTTATTACTTTAGACTGTCGTCTAAATAGTGCAATATCATTATCTGTCTAATTGCTCCGTACTTTTGAAAGGCACTTACAGATTTCCTACCGACGAAGGACTAAGACGAGCACCAAAAGGCGTATAAGGATTCAAGAGAAACAATGCTCAAAAAAAATATAACATTTCTGAATAAAGCTTGTACAAAATTCGATAATTTTATTTTGCTCCTAACATTTTAAGCGTAAGTAGTAATTAATTAAAATGCATAAATATGAGTAGTATGAATTTGATCTAGGCGGATAGCGGAGCCTTGATTCTGATTTATGTATCTATATACATTTTTGTACTGATTTGGTGTGCAACGAAGAATATTTGTATTGTAGTGTATTTTTTTTTTCTGTTCACTACGTGTGCTGTCAGGTAGTCACTAAATGGATTTTATGTAAGGTAGGCCAACAGCTGTAGTATACGTTATATTGAATAATATTGACACTGCAGAATAGATATCCTGAATGTTGAAAGCAGTGCACAAAAGCTTAACATTTAATCGCCGGTCCGCACAGATTACTAATATGTAGCTAGCTACCGGTCCGTTTCAAAATTAACAATTGCTGACAAAGTAGTGGGTATTTGTATAATTTCCATAGCCCAACTGGTGCCTAAATAAGCGCATATTAAACTGCAGGCTTCCCCCGGGTTGGGAATATTAAAGCAAACGAAATGGAATGTTTTGAATTTTCAGACGGGGCTTAAAATTTCATGCCCGCTTTTATAGTGTTGTATCTCAGCTTGTCAAAGGGTATTAATAAATTACTGCCTAACCTAAGGATTCCTCGTGAGTGGGTCGGGTTGAGGCATATACTTACATAGAAATGTAACCTTTATAGCCAACCGACTTCATGAAATAAAGAAGATTTGAGAAGTTTTTTTGTTAAAAAAGGGGTTCAGCATCTTTTTGCTGGTCGTCAGTTGTAGGTATTCATCGATTGTCCGCAACATTTGCGTTGTCGTCAGTCCATTCAGTGGGAGGCCTGTCAATGCTTTGTCTTCCGGTTTGTGGTCGCCTCTTGAGAATTTTTCTCTTTCCTATATGAATATCGGGATAAAAAGCCTTTATTTAATTTCTAAGACCCATCATTCATCATTCTACAGCAATTTTAGTTTGAAAGAGGAACAAAAACAAGTCACAAGCTTTAGAATTTATCATCCTCCTGAAGCCCACCATTATAAATATTTTGAAAAAAATTGACAAAGCAATTAGAATCTAATTGTTTCGAGAATAAAGTCAAACTGCGTCAAAACTGCCATGGTGTGTAACAATAGAAGAACAAAATTATTTTACTTTGTTACATTGTCATGGATTCCTAGTTCCCTTGAACTTATTGTGAACATTCTATTTGCATATTGGGCCGACGAGGTTAAAGCGTAAAAACCTCCGACATTGTCATGTCATAGTTCTATATCTCTGAAACGGCTGAACTGATTTTGATGAACCATAGCTAATAACCACCGCAAGAGCACTGGCATTTACGTGAAAAATACCGCATTGAAATCGGTTCATTCATTTGAGAGCTACGATGCCTAAAACACACAGATAGGCGTCAGGATCAGGCGTCAAATTTATAGCATCTCTTTTTTGCGTCGTGGGTTAATTAATTAGTAGCATGAGACATTGCTTTTTAAGGTGGATCAAGATGGTCGGAGCAATAACAGGCGTGTGGTATAAAAAAAAATAGAATGGAAAAGTACATAAGTACATTATGTTTTGCAGTCAGTACTGTTCTTGTAGAAAAAAAGAAAAACACTGGCCTGAGACTTGAAGGATACTCGTAGGTAGGGAAACAGGGCAGGGTGTTAAGGTAGCCTCGGAGCGTCCAGTCGCGCCGGCGATCTACTCCGAGGCAGCGAGCGGAGTGGAAGTGGAGATGAAGATGAATCAGCAGGCAAAAGGGGGCTGAAATGAAACACCCTGCTGCTTGCAAGCAAGCAGCACCCATCCAA
>NC_133496.1:7831695-7882705 GCF_025370935.1 Choristoneura fumiferana | reverse complement strand
GGAAATTTATTCATTTCACATTTTTCGGTGTGAGTGATTCAGCTATATCGTTAGAAACTTAACATGGATGATTTAAAAGAAGGTTATGTTAACATGTACAAGGTTAAATCGATAATGGACACGAGCACTATGATGAAGCAGCTGACCATGTTAGAATCTCAGATGATGGACGCAATGACTGTTTACTATGATAAATTTGTTATAGACGAATACGTTAATTTAAAATTAAGTAAGATGAAGAAAGATTTACAAGAACTAATACAGTATTTGAATAATAAATATATGTCGTCAAAGATTGGCCTCGAAGACCTTATATTATTAACTCTACGATAAATTTTGAAACCGAACCTGATGATTCCGAATTACGCTTTTATTAGAATTCCACGGCCAGTGACAAATTCCAATTAATAAGTAATGTAGTCGCTATCTAACATAATAAAAGGGAACTATATTTTCTGTCTCCTAATTTTAGATGTGTACTAATCGGCAATACCCTAATTGTTATATCTGTGCCCAAGAAATATTTTAGTAATCATATTGATCAAAACTGTCTCTGAGTATGAGTCATTTATCAGAATAATGTAAACCTGTATCTTAAATAATAGTTTGATCATAACAATCCAATCACTAAAACAATAGATCTGTCACCTAATAAAGAGATCTGTAACTTAATTAAATGCTTCTACCTATTCTACTACAGGTCTGGTTAGGTACGACGACGAGCGAAGCGAGGAGGACTGTTAGTTAGAAATGCTGCTATCAGCGCGCGAGACGAGACGTGCCAGAACCGACCATTTTTTGCTAATACTTACGGCATGAAATTTTGTTATCTTAAATTTATTCAAATACCACCATCAATCACCATTACCATTATCATCACCATCACCATCACTATTATCACCATCATCATCCTCATCGTTGGTATCATCATTATCATCATCATCATTACCATCAATGATCATCATCAATCATAATCATCACCATCATATTAATAAATATGAAACGTAAGTCCAGAGAAAGAAACAACCGCATGACTGCCACGTAATTTGATAATTAATATTATTTTTCAGTAATAAAAAATGAATTTTTAGGTAAACATTTTAATATCGTTTGGTGATTCAGTTTTAATGAGACTTTTATTATTATGAAACCCAATATAATTATTTGCTGATTTATTTCCCAGTAATTTTTAATTAATATTCAGTTACCGTTTTAATATTATCTAGTGATTCGATTTATGTGACAGATCTACTATTTTAGGAATAAATATTATTTATTAGGTGACCACATTAACAACATCAACATCATCAGCTTATAGCAGTCCACTGCTGGACATAGGCCTCCCCCAAAGAGCGCCATTGCGCCCTGTCCTCTGCTAGACGCATCCAGCTCCTACCAGCAGCCTTTCGCAGATCGTCACTCCACCTGGCCGGAGGGCGTCCTACACTACGTTTGCCAAGACGCGGTCTCCACTCAAGAACTCGTTTACTCCAGCGGTTGTCGGTTCTGCAACAGATATGACCAGCCCACCAAAAATGCATTGTGTGATTTGTGTGTGTGCTTATCTTACAATGTAGAGGTGGAGGAATTGCATCAACACACATTTCTTGCATAAACGTAGAGCTATCACAAGGTCGCGGGTGAGCAAAGTAATTGTTGGTTGTCTGATACTCGTATATGATACTATTTGTGTTACGAAAAGGTTCTACGATTTTATTTGGCATAAAAGTAAGTAGGTATAATGTAAGTAATGCGTTTTAAAATTGTAGGGTTGAACTCAAATTCATCATCATCACCCCAGCCTATATACGTCCCACTGCTAGGCACAGGCCTCCTCTCAGAACGAGAGGGCTTGGGCCATAGTTCCCACGCGGGCTCAGTGCGAATTGGGAACTTCACACGCACCATTGAATTGCTTCGCAGGTTGTGCTGTCAAATTAATATGAATAAACTAATCAGTTACCAACATGCCTTTCATATTGGCTGATCTCATCATAATATCAAACTTGAAAGAATTTACTGCTAGCATTTTTTAGCTTTTTTTTTTAAGGCAGTAGTCTTTTTATTTATTTTTATTTCATACTTTCATTAAGATTGGTTTTTGGAGTCTTTTTGTATTTTTTATTTCAACTCCAAATTTTGTTACTTTTACGGTGATCCCGTAAAACCCATATCGAAAATACCTACAAACTGAAACATAGAATCGAACCCAGGTCTATTTTTCCGATTTTTTGTGCATCTATAATTCAGTTTGTATTTTTGGTGATACATTCATGTTTCTGTGAAAATGGTAGCTTAAAAATAATGTTATATTATACATTTTTGTTTTGTTCCATGTTATAGGATCACTCAGAACTCTACCACAAATAATATAATTATAATTAAGTTGGGATCGTCCACCGATTACAATAGATCGCTCATTGTTAACTCGAAACTTCCAAATACTAATACTCTTGAGAATTGTGCGATTGGAAACTTGATACTTTAGTTAGTTTGTAATCGTTTTGAACTGCGGCTGTGAAAGCTACAATTTTGGAATAGCCTTTATTATATTAACTTTCTTTCATGTTTACGTGTTCATTAGAATTGCAATTGATTACAAAATAAATTAATTGATTTTAAATTAAATTGTCCTGATCGAATAACCCTATCAATTAGTATAATAAAATAGCCAGTGTTTATTTTTAATTTTCAGATAAGTTTGATTCCCGCATGAAGCCAGTTTTATAATGTTTCCTTTAAGTAAAATGAGTTAACTAAAGCGTTTATGGCAGTTTTCCTCCAGGATCCACTATATTTTTCCAATCTGTGTATAATGTTACTTATATATCCCCATCCATTGCCTTACACATAAATAAACAGACAAATCCAAATTATGACACGACGACGTCTACGCAAAGATTCCCGCTGAGCAGCTCCATAAGTCTCAGGATATAAAAATGGTTAACGGATAATAAATGATATTGTAACGGATAACTCACGTCTTAAACATGATTTCGTGTTCGTGTGGCAAGAGCTATATTGGTGCGACTGGGCGTAACGTTTCTACTAAAGTATCGGAGCACATACGCAGTATGAGGAAACAGGACGACAGGGGCTCTACTGTGACCGAGCATTCAATGGACTCTGATTTGACGCATTACATCAGATTTGATAAGGTGTCTGTACTTGCGAGAGAGAAGTTTTTCATTCGGCGGAAAGTGCGTGAAGCCATTGAGATTAGTCGTCATCCGAATTTTAACCGGGATTGCGTTGGTCGGTACCCCCGAGTTGGAAAACAGTATTAAATACTCGTGCTGCGTCATCGGTTGGTGTGAACGTGCCTGTTACGGAGTGATGTTGTTAGTGTTGTGTGCTACCCTACATTAGACATTGACAATAAAAATGACGATAAAAATGCGGGTAGTTGTGCGCCGGTGTTAGTTTCGTCAGGCAGTCGCGCGAGCAGAGAAGTGGCGCGTAGTGTGCGTGTTGCGGCAGCCGCCGAGTCGCGTGCTCCTGAGAAGAAGGGCTACGAAATAGCCCGAAACATGTCGAGCTAAACTCGGTTTAAGACGTGAGTTATCCGTTACAATATCATTTAATATGAGTGAGTCTCACGGTAGTTTCATATTCAAAATGGTTAAAGGATTTTAAAATGATTTATTTTTATTCCGTTGTACTAAAAGAGGCTTTGCAATGGGTATAGGACGATTTCACGAAAAATGGCACGAATGAATTGAATGAATGAATAGTACAGATAATTGTCTATGTGTGGATCATACAATATTACATAGGTACCCACTGGTTTATTTACTAAGTGACAATCGTGTATAAATAAAAATGAAATAAAATATTGCCAAAAATTTAAAAAATATCCAATTTAGTTATTTTGGAAGGATAGGTGCTTGTATAAAAGTGTTAGTTCTTAGACAGGGTCTGTATAAGAATGGCACTTTCACAATGACGAGCGATATGAGTATATTTCAAAAAGTTGTGCAGTCATAAATTGAAAAGAAATCTTTTTGTCAAGAAATTATTACCACTAAGGACGTGATCATAAAACATAAGCTGCATAAAACATCAAAAAATTCTTGACGTCAGGTAAAGGTCACGAAATCTTGTGAGGAATAAATCGTTATTTTGCTTGCACTGTCGTGTTTCGGCGTGGAGAGTAAGACAGCCGGTGAAATTACTGGCACAATACAATACAATAACAATAACTTTTATTGCACACAACACAGTAAGCAGTACAGAAAATACAAGTATATACATAGAGATTTTCTAAGGTAAGCAATAGGCGGCCTTATCGCTTCAGAGCGATCTCTTCCAGGCAACCTTTACAATGGACAGAAATAAGGAATACATACATGGCACTTGAGGTATCCCAACTTAGGCCTCTAGGTTGGCAACGCATCTGCAATCTCTCTGGTGTTGCAGGTGTCTATGGGCGGTGGTGATTTCTTACCATCAGGAGACCCACTTGCTCGTTTGCCATACAGACGAACAAAAAAAAATTGGACCCAACAACAAAGATTATCTGACTTTTTATCACCTTTACCACAAGGTTTTGTATATTATATTTAAACACAATATTACTTATATTTTGTGTTGAAATTGCGTCAGGAAATATATATATTTTTAAATAAGTGGGCAACTGAAAAAGGACAACTTTTTGAGAAATAGTCATATTAGTCTTACTTTCATTCAATTAATTCGACATTTATTTACATTCTGCATTTATTACAAGTGGTTAAGATTTTCCATGGTCCGGTTGACCGGACAGCTGAAAATTATTTCTTTTCCTTGGAGCGGTTAACCGTATCACGGAAAAAATAAATTTTCCACAGTCCGGCTGGCCGGACTACACAACCGGACCACGGTTAAGAAGGGAAAGAATGTATTTCCCTTAAAATATTTAAGTCACGGCGTACCCACATTGCATGAAGAAGGTTATTGCATTTTCAACCTATTTTTTTTCCTGAAGTAGTAACCGTAATTGAAATCGTCAAGGCTCTTTTAGTTGACCTAATTAAATTAAAATAGCTTGGGACCCAGGTATGGAACATTATCATAGTTTACTGTGGAGACTGGTGTCGATGTCTCTCGTAGTTCAACTACGCCATTGCTTAATGTGTTGGCCACTTTGTAATAACGACAAATCCTGGGTCCGATCCCTTCGATATGGGTGTCGTATGGTGGAGCTAAAACATCTAAGAACGCGACTGGCGCATCTAAAGCTTCTATTTTATGGTAGTTAGACGTAGTAGGTGTTAGAATACTAGTCTGATCATTTTCTTGCTGTATACCATCCTGTGATACTTTAGCAAAAAGTCTACGTTTCTTAAAACCTTGGGCCAAGCAAGCCATTTTGTGTTTCGCGCGTACTGCAAAGCTCAAATCGTTCTTCTCTTGTTTAGAAAACTTAGAGAAACTAACGACGTTTGCGGACCCAGAAATTACTTTAAGAAGTCCGTGCATATGAGGATGATCGTGGAGCGGCAATGTAAAACCAGGTCGCAGCACTAGTATAAACATGTCAACTTCGGGGTCATCATATAGTTGGATAACCTTGTAAGGTGGGCCTAAGGGTCAGTCCACGTTGCAGGATCAGTTAAAGTTCGATCTAGTCCAAGGTCCTCGCTTTTTAGCCCGTCCATTAGGGTTTTTAGCTTATTTATGTTAGCAGGGATATCTCCTGCTGCTTTGTGGTGGAAGGTCCGTCTTGCTAGGCGGTACGTTGCCACGATAGGTGGTATGCCGTCTTCGTTCTTCTTTGCTTCGTCCATCATGTTCATATGAAATCAGTTCTAGAACTGACTAAATCTGGTCAAGAGCGTTCTTAGCTTTGACTAGGGAAAAAATTCTTTACCTTCTGCAAATAATTCTTTTAACTGTGCCGATGAACAAATTCTTCTGCACACAAACCGGGCAATTAGATTACAAACTGACAGTTTGACATTTGATTGCCAACTTTTCCGTCTGTATTTGCCTAACCAAAGAGAATAGAATTACTACGCGCTAGAGATTTAGAGCGTTTTCACATTATCCGATCCGATATCGGTTTACAACGACGATGGACGACATCCGATAGCCAACACCATGTGCTGCTTTCATATATTTCCGACAAAATCATTCCAATACCGCCGCACAGAGACAATTTAGATACACGCATAGCACACATACAAGCTTTATCGTCCGACATCCCACGGCGTCCGATGGTGCCGTGAACATATCGGTGCCGGCTCCGATATCCGATATCGGTCCGGACAATGTGAAAGACAGGTACATATTTCATACATTTTACTTGCCCCGATATCGTATCGTCGTCCGATACCGATATTGGATCGGATAATGTGAAAACGCTCTTACGCTGTCATCGTTCAACCAGCGCCGGCCCTGCGGTAGAGCGAGCAAGATCAGCAAAGATCTAGTAGAGGGGGAGTTCTCGCTCCAGGCGCCAGATGGCAAGGGTTGCCACTTTCCAGTTTCTAGTGCAAAATAAAATGTTCTCGGCACATATTGAGATGCGCGGAAGTGGTGTAGACAATCTCGCTCTACCTTGATCAACGGCTAGAACCGCGGCTGCGTTCATCCATCACTGCCTCTCATATTTCGTTTTCTATAATTTATTTACCGACTAACGACAAAATACACTGGAAACTGGAAAAATTGTCTCCTGATGGACAGTAAGGGCCAATTCACCCCGGAGTGGCAGTACTGGTCTTTTAATGCATTTACTGCCACCGACGCGTATATGCGTTTTTGGAACTTCGCCCAGTGCCACTGTCATAACTATTCATACATTTTGAACGCACATGTGCGTCGGTGGCACCTGTGGAAGTCAGGTAGCAGGTGGCACTGCTACCGGCCGCTGCCATTCCGGTGTGAATCGGTCCTAATAATGGATAGTAAATTACGAAAAACTTAGAGGTTCGAGCCTGGGATTGAACCCACTCTCTCTCTGGCCTCTGCTTGAGAGGCCATATAGTCTCTCTCATTGAAAATTAATTAGCAATGGAATATCTTTTGCAACATGAAATGATAAGTGAAGACATACATAGGGGCATATAGGTTTAGAGTCATTCACGATGACGCGTGCCGTGGTTTTTATTACAATGTCATTAATGTCTAATTTTGACAAAATCACGCGTCTTCGTGGATGACACTAGGTATAACTCTCTATGTAACTAGTGTGTTATATGTTAGTGTGTTACACGTACAATGCCTAAATATGGGAAAATTTTCAATCGTTTTTACAAGCTTCCTTTAAATTATATCAAATCTTTTGACTAAGGCTTTGTGGCATCTACTTTAATATAAGTTTGAAATTTGGCGGCGGTCACATGCTTTCAAGCAGTACCTAATAGTTAAAGTGATATTAAGTGACGTAGAGGCTAAACTAATGGCTCTGAAAATCTAGTTAGGACTAAATAACTAAGCAGCATGAACGGCTGCCTTAGCTGGACAGACGGGGTGCGGTTAATATAGTACTTAATGCATAATGTACTACCCAGTAAGACGTGCATTAATAAGCGGTACGTAATGCATATTAAATTACTAATAATCGTCCAAGTGCTGGGCAGAGACCTCTTCTCTGGATGGGCGACCTTCGCAGTCGTGTGTCGCGACCGCCGACCGCGATTGCCAACAACGGAATGCTACCTTTAGATAAACCTAAAATTTACTAGTTTACCACATGTTCAACGGCTGTCTTAGTTTTGTGGTAATCCGGTGTACATTATAATCTTGACAATCCGGTCCATAATTTCTTTGTTATTGTAAAAGTTATCTTCTCCCATTGCTTCGCTCCTCGAAGAATAAGAAATCGGACAAGAACGAGTTTGATTCGCGCTCCGGGTTTTTTTTGAGGTACCTATGTCAAAATATGGTAAAAGAAGTAGAGGAGGCAACACAAGAGATAGGAGGATGACCTGCCTAAAGGTAAGAAGAGAAGCGAGGGATAGAGGAGAATGGCAGCAGCTGGAGGAGGCCCTATGTCCTGGAGACAACCTGATACGAATGTGGCTGGTGTCAACAAACTATTTTGATGTGATTTTATTATCAGCGAATAAAGGCTATTTTTGTTTTAATTTATGTCAAAATATACGCGATACAGCCCTACGGCTGAAGCAGAAACGGACATGTAGCGACATTTAAGAGATCCGTTTGTCACCTTCCAGGTAAGTACAAACTTTAATGCGAAAGTTTGTAAGTCAGTTCGTTTGTTTGTTACCTCATCACGTCTAAACCACTGAACCTATTCAGATGAAATTCGGTGTACGACTGAGTCCGGGGAAGGACATAGTAGTTTTTATCCGAAAAATGCGGCTGCGTGACAAAAGCAAGTTTTATCTAATTCCCTATACCGGAAATTTTGTAGAATTCCTGATTGATACACCTCTAACTCAATGCATGTCTACCAATTATTTAAATTTCTAGCTCTTTTCAATTAGGCTGTGCCATGTTGGTGAGTCGCATACGTGCTCGTATCTATATGTTTTACAAGTACAGAAGATTTTGTGCATAGGTGGTGAATCATACGTTCTACTGATTCTACATTCAAATGATACTATAACAAAATTATTAATTATTATTTGACTATAGAAGTTTTCATAATATTTTGATTTCTTGCTAAGAAGCGTGTCATTCCTGTTTAGTATTAAGTACTAAATTCTATTAGATTAATTTGGAACGCAGTTATAGAGATCGTCTGTCTCTTTTACACGGCGTATATCGCTCTCGCTCTCTTCCTTACAACATGGCTTCCTGTACAAGTCCGCTCTCGTTTATTATATCACATTATTCAGCTAAATTCAATCTAGACTTTGTTAACGCGAAAACCGTAATAAAAAGTGACAAAAGTCAACCTGCATCTTTTAGTGCTATAGTTTAGTGACAACCCCAACATTAAATTTGGTCCACGAACCCGATTATTTTAGTGAAGTTGCGGGTAACAACATTAATAATAATTTATGTTTATATTTGTTTAAAACAAAATACATCCCGTAACAAACATATCGATTGATCGTTATAGTCATACACTTGTCAAAGATAAACATTATTTAGGTATTATTGCGTGCGGGAAAGAACTCATGAGTCAAACAAACCAGTTATGATAATAACTGTTGTGATACATGTTGGGCATTTTATATGTTTTTTACAATCAAATCACATCGGCGGAAGGCCACTTCCTTAAATATAATAGTGCAGGTATTAAATCAAAACTTAATAGACTTGGTTTTAGGTAAATATTTAAATGAATATTCTGGTCTTTTTTTAACAGGAGACGTTGTACTTAAGACTTAGACGAGAGTCGTCAGTTTTTATTTCTGAAATTATTTCAACATATACAGGGTGTTAGGTAATGAGCGGATAATCCTTAAACTACGGATAGACTGCACTTAGGACGTTATAATTAAGCTATAATAGGTTTAGTAAAAGTTGCGTGGTTTCCGAGGTATTTAGACTTTTTGTTTTTTTCTTTCGAAAATAAACACCCTTGTTCAATGTTTTGATCATAGCAGCATAGCATTTGCAGGTGGTAGGACCTTGTGCAAGGTCCGCCCGGATTGCTACCACCATCTTGCTCGCTAATCCTGCCGTGAAGCAGCAGTGCTTGCACTGTTGTGTTTCGGCGTGGAGAGTAAGACAGCCGGTGAAGTTACTGGCACTTGAGGTATCCCATCTTAGGCCTCTAGGTTGGCAACGCATCTGAAATCCCCCTGGTGTTGCAGGTGTCGATGGGCGGTGGTAAATCTCTTACCATCAGGAGACCCACTTGCTCGTTTGCCATCCAGTCGAATAAAAAAAGCACCATTTTAAGCTATTTAAAAAAAAATATTTTGCTCAATATTCTTGAGTACCTACTTGTGTTTTGAGATAGGCGTCACCATTTATGTGAGACCACATTGGATCTAAAAAAAAAACGCAAAATTAATTTTTACGATTTCAATCGTACATTGATCGAACTTATATTTACTTATATTTGACTGGGTACCTATGTTTAGTCCTTAATTGTTTTATTTGTTATAAAAGTATTAAGTAGCGTGAATAAAAAAAAACGCATTGGCGGGAAACGTAATTCGCTTCATTTATATTTCATACCGTGTTGAATGTGTTAGCAGTGTTACGTAGATAAGTTATAATAAAGTCTAGCCTGATGATGATGATGATGATTCAAAAGTAGTCGTAGTAAAAGCATTGTATACAACGTTGCATAACTTGGTCTTAAAACGCTCGTGGCGTCTTTCACGCGTTTTGAACAGTTGCATAAAATACTATAAATTTATTCCCGTAATATTCCCAAACTCGTTTATTTTGATTTATTATCAACGAACAGATAATATCTGCTAACATAACAAAAGTGAAGGACGTCTCTCGAGAGTTTTTATTCGTTTCTCTCTTCATTATTAATTCATTTGCGCAGACGCCAGTCTGATGCATCATTCTAGTTTCAATTTCAAGGATCATTGACGTTATATTAATACGCGAGTGAGTAGGGGTTCAAGTGGGTGAGCAAATTAATTGTTTCAGTTAATTAATAACGGTAACGAATAACGGTAACGCCTGGTTTAATAAATTATTAATATTACGTCACGCAGATCAACAGCTAATCAACTCAAAACAATGCTCCATTTTAATTTATACTTAATACTCATTTTAGACTTCTCAGAGGGGAGGCGAGTTTTATTTCTCAAAACGTCAGAGTTCGATTCCTGAGCTGAGTGCAGTTTTTCTTGCTTTTAAAATCGATGACACGGTTCCTAAAAACAGATCTTCGTATGTCTTATAGTTTCAGACTTTCCCATACTGACCGGTCTAAATGGGCCACCCTGTATAGGCTGGGATGATGATGATGGCAGTCTTTAGAAGGTCTAAATAAAAATGGTGTATTGTTTTGAGCCGTTACGCTGTCGGTTTGAAAACGATTTTATCAAAAACCTAACAATACATCACACTAACTATAATCTAGTTATTTATTTATGATGTAGTTTACCTTAAATTTAAATTATTATCAAACTTAATATTTATTAGTTAAACATAGGTCATGTCAATCGAAGTTACAATGTAATTAATGGGAATGGATATCACTGTCTCGCCATATGTTATGTCATATGTATTTTTATACAATAGCTACAGATTTACATTATAATCAACATCATAATAACATAAAGTCGAACATGAACTTCGATTTAAAATAACATGCATTGCTACGAATAATACAATTATTATTCGTAGATGCTACAAAAAATCCTCAAAGCAGTCTAAGTATCAAATATTTTTGAATACGCTTTTATGGTCAAACTTAAAGAACGGAATACGAACTTGGGCGTGTCCGACACGCTCTTGGCCGGTTTTTTAAGATATTAAAACAATTCTTCCACAACTCAGTTTGTTAAACAACAAAGTCATATTTAAATTAAAAAAAAGGCTTGAATATTTCCTATTATGAAGTGTTACATCATTAATTTCGTGTCGACTACTACAAGTCGTACATTAACCGAACCTCCAATGATGATTAATGCTTACTCAGCATACAGCGCCATCTAGTCTTGTATGCTCTTTTACAATAATGGGACCACAAGACCATAGGCGTATAAACCATGGTATTTACGTGGACCAAATAATAAGTCTGTGTCTAACCCATAAATTATGGCACCCATTATGGATGATTCAACCTTGGGATTATTGCTCTGCCGGTTTTTAAGGAACTTGTTTACATTCCAACTCGAACCATTATTAAGTCTTCTCAGACCCGGGGGGCTACACCACGAAATTCGAAAATCAAAGTTCTTATCGTACCGTCCCTCTCACTCTAGTATTAAATAACTTAAGCGTCAGCGGGACGGCATGATATGAAGTTCGATTTTGCACTTCGTACATACATGCACTGCAGGGCTACTACGAAACCCGAAACTCGAAGTTCGTGTCGTGCGGTCCCTCTGACACTTATAATATTTAATACGAGAGCGAGAGGGACGGCACGATACGAACTTCGAGTTTCGAGTTTCGGAGTAGGCCTTCTGATTGTTTTGTTAGTACTTTAGTAGCGTTTTGTCACTTCAATGTAGTAAACGTGTTTGTGTCACACAGGAGCGCTCGCGCATGCTGTTATCGCCTTCGTAATAAAGTTCAAATTTGTCTTATCAATGCCAAATAAATGTAATAGCCGTAGTATTTTTTTTTGTTTTTTAGTTGAAAAATTTAGTTTCACAAAAGTGTTTTATTGAATATGTGCGCTAATGTATTAAATGTGTTGTTTACCTCAAAGTGAATAATTCAAAATGCCTAAAGGTACGTGAATCATTGTTTTACTGAGTTTGTAATTGTCACTTAATGACCATATTGATTTATTTTTAAACGCGTGAGTTAATAATTTAGTACTAAGCGGGGAGAGCTGAAGTGAATGGCCTATTAAACAAACTGCATTTCTATTTTACATGTCAATGGTACAGTCAACGTCATAAATAAGTGATCACTTTTGTACCTTGTCATTTTAACGTCATGTTTAAAAAGCCTTACGAAATTGTGTACCGACTGAAAGCGACAAGGTACAAAAGTGATTAAATTCAAATTCAAATTCAAATGATTTATTCAGTAAATAGGCCGCAATGGGCACTTTTACACGTCATTTTTTTTAAACTACCAGCGCTTTCGGAAAGACCATCATTGCCAAGAAGAATGAGCCGCAAGAAACTTGGCAGAAAGTCATTTTTTCATAAAATCAGTTATTTATGACGTTGACTGTACTGCAACGCCGCGTAACCGACAAAATGTAGGAGCGCCAAAGTTCGCATATTCGCTAGTCATACCGTAATTTTTGTCCGAACCATCGTTTATCATAATTTTTTTCCCACTGAAACCTTACAGTTTTCTGAAATTTTTAAATGGTCATCCTATGGGAAACTATAGGTTTGGTTAGGTTTGTTTTATAACAATTCTGAACAATTATTGGATTCAGAGAAGAAAGAGTTATGACAAACGATCGTTCTGACAAACATTACATTCGGACTTCCAATAAGCATGCGAGCCGATATGGCCCCTGACAATGACAATGGCTAATGCCGAGTATCTGGCTACAAGCAAAATTTATAATAATAATAAACATCTTTATAGTTATTTACAGGAGAGCGTTAAATTAAATATCTTTGTGTTGATATAATAACTGCCTGATACCGGAGAATCCGACCGCGTAGAATTCGTTATCGCTATACCGCGGGAACTATACAACTTTCCGGGATAAAAACTATCCTACGTATGTCCTTCCCCGAGACTCAAATGTATGTATGTCAAAGTTTCAATGTGATCTTTATTGACTATGCATTTTAAACAAAATGCTAATTTCATGAGTCTAAAGCCAGTGAATGACATTTTGAAATTTTATCCTAATCCAGTTCGAATATCGACATATAAAGTAGCTTAGCTTGTAAATATAATATTCCAGACGGCGAGCTACCTATACATCAAAGTTCAAATAAATCAGTTTAGCTGTTTTAAGTTAAAGGAGTAACAACATTGTTGGCAAGAGCAATTGCGCTGTGGGCTGCGTCGCCGTGCGATATACTTACTAAGGTTATTCGTATGAGGTGTGTCGATAACAAAAACACAAATCCAGCCAATGTAGATCTTTATATTATGTCAATAATATATTTCCACATTGTGAGTCAAAAATAAATATAGTATTAGAAGATGGACACTGATTTTTAAATAGAGACTCAAAAGATACACCGTAGCAGTCGTGGGGATTTTTGACAAAGCGAAGACAGAATAGCATAGATAAAGAGTGCAAAGGATGAGCTGTCATAGACAATAGACAATGCTAATGTGGGGAGTACACATAAAATCCAACACTCCTCCTTACGCCTCACATTAGATTACATTAATCCTGAGACTACATGAGCAATTATGGCTCTACATAAGCATACATTACATAATAACAGGCAAACAAGGTATGGTAGAGTTTAAAAACTAAAGCCTAGTAGCTCATTATAACATGCATAAAGTAGAGCATTAAAATAAAATGATGCATAATTAACTTAACATAACAACATTACAATTATATACTATTTCAAGCTTAACGGTTTAAGATTCAATGCCTTCACAAAGTTGTTATGTTTCTGAGCACATAATGGCTTTGTAAGTATGTCTGCCACCATGTGATCTGTTTGCAAATATTTAACACTTAGGTATTTCTTTTGGACTAGATCTTTGATATAATGGTATCTTAGGTCTATGTGCTTAGTTCTCTTATGGGAGTGATCTTTAATAAGAAGCAACTTTTGTGCACTTTGACTGTCATTGTATACAACTACATTACAAGTTTTGTCTATAATTTCAGCAATGAAACTTTTAACAAAGCAAATGTCTTTGCACACTTCAGCAATAGAGATATACTCTGATTCACAGCTTGATAGAGCAATACAACGCTGCTTTCTGGACTCCCAGTTGATAACATTATTGCCTAACTTTATGACAAACCCAGTGTAAGATCTGCGGTCTGATATATCGTTTGCCCAGTCTGCATCTGTGTAAGCATTGATATCAAAACTATCGCTCTTAGTGAAGTACAGTCCGTGATTGACTGTACCTGCCAAATATCGCAAAACACGTTTTGCAGCGCGCCAGTGACTTTCATCAAAACAATTATTAAACATGCTTAACTGGCTGCACGCAAATGATATATCAGGTCTTGTGCAAACACTTAAATACATCAAACTGCCCAATAACTGTCTATATTTATAGGCATCATCGCTTATACATTCCTTTTCAGATTTTTCAAATTTAGAATTAACAGGCAATGGTGTGGAAACAGCTTTACAATCAGACATATTGTACTTAATTAACAAACGCTTTACATATGCGGATTGGTCTAATGTAGTAACACCATTATATCTATTAATATTCATACCTAAACAATTTTGTAATTTTCCTAAATGACGGATTTCAAAATTATCTTGTAACATTTTTAGAACACTTTGAATACAATTGTTATGAAAGATATAAAAGTCATCGACATAGAGACCTATAATTATATGTTCTGACTTAGTTTTCTTAACATAAATGCAAGGTTCACATTTACTTTGAACATAATTATTTAATGACAATACTGAATGAATTTTTGCATTCCACACTCTACTCGCCTGTTTCAGGCCATAAATGCTTTTATTAAGTAAACAAACTTTGTCATTACTTTTAAAACCTGGTGGTTGTTCCATAAAGATCTTTTCATCAAGATCACCATTTAAGAAAGCGGTCGTAACATCAATATGATCAATTTCTAATTCCAATTCTGTTGCTAAAGAAAATAAGATTCTCAAAGTGCTGTGCCTTACCACTGGTGAAAAAGTATCAGTATAGTCAATCCCCTCCTTTTGACTAAAGCCACGAGCAACCAGTCTAGCTTTGAATTTAGAATTTTTACCTGAATCATCTAGCTTCCTTTTGAAGACCCATTTACATTTAACGATATTTTCGTTTTTGGGCCGATCAACTAGCGTCCAAACATTATTTTTGATCATAGAGTCATACTCACTTCTCATCGCCTGGCACCAGCTGTCTTTATTTGAAGAGTTAACAGCTTCCTCATATGACGACGGTTCATCCAAAGAACCATCAGCCATCATAGATAACATGGACAAATCATAATCGTTAAACCTGCCAGGAACATTACCTCTCGTACGACGTACAGGGCGCGAGTTAAATGTGTCGGGAACAGCCGACGACATGGACTCTTTATCAGGTGCAGCAGACTCAGGCACAGAAGCTTCCGCGTCCAGTGGAACACAATCTCCATTACCTTTGTCATTACCATCAAGTGATGACGTAGGAAGCGAAGACATAGTGCCCTCTGGCACGTAATCCTCATCACCATAATCGTCATCAGCACCTTCATCGCCAGTGCAGTAATTTTCAGACAGCGGCGAGCACGCAGGCATAGTTGGCGACTCTGCATCTGAAATTATATGAGGGTTTGTTGAGCAAGATTTATTGGATTTGTCATGTTCATCATTAAAATTGGCTTTATTATTCATATTCAATTCATTATTTAAAATTAAATCATTATTTAAAACTAAATCATCATTTAAAATAGTTTCTTGACTAGATTCCTTAAAATTTGAATTATTGCCATTATTTGAATTGTCAATATTGTAAAAATAAAAATTATCCCCACAACTAGGCTGACATCTGTTATGTTTTTCAGGAAACTTATCCTCTATAAAAGTAACTGTCCTTGAAAGTATTACATTACGAGGATTGGTAGGATCAGACAAACGGTATCCTTTGCAATTTTCACCATAACCTACAAATATATAAGCTTTCGATTTTGGATCGAGCTTTCGACGTTTTTGACTAGGAATTAAAGCATAAGCAAGACAGCCAAAGACGCGTAAATGGCTGACATCTATTTCAGACTCAGACCATAAGCGTTCAGGAATGCTACCTGATAAAGCTCTGGTAGGAGATCTATTTTTTAAATAAATTGCGCACATTACGCTCTCACCCCAGAATCGATTACAAAGACCAGATTCCTGTAGCATAGCCCTTGCTTTGTCAAAAATAGTCTTGCCTGCCCTTTCTGCAAGGCCATTCTGAGCACTACAGTAGGGCACAGTGGTTTGGTGAATGATACCATGCTTCTGAAGATAACTACTGAGTCTATGATTAACATACTCGGTACCATTATCTGTACGAAGCACTTTTATTGGCAGTCCCTTTGTTTTTCAACTAGGCTTTTAAAATGAATAAAGTGAGAACTCACCTCAGATTTATTTTTCATTAGGTATCCCATGTTTTTCGGGTAAAGTTGTCCGTAAAGGTAAGCAAGTAACGTGCTCCGCCCCATGAGCGTACTTGCATCGGGCCGATGACATCAGAGTGTATGATTTGGAGTGGTTGAGTAGTGCGACTGGAGCTGACAGTAGGATAAGGTGCTGTAGGCATCTTCCCCGTCAAGCACGACACGCAGCTACCACGTATGCCTTCCTGCTGTTGTTCCTTAAAACGAAAATTCATGCAATGTTTTCCATCACCCAAAGTTCGCATACCTTCCTCTGATAAATGGCCAAGACGCTTGTGCCATGTGTCCATGGACACATCTAACGCTGCATGAGCCTTCTCTGTACCTTGCCGTTGCATGGGCTTGAGAGGCTCCTCCTCAAAGACAGGCCGTCCTTGCACCTTCACTTTATACAAACCTTTCTCATTCCTAGCAGTCAAAATTGGGTTGCCAGTGACTTTACAGTCTTGAAATATTTGACATTTATCCTTTTTAAAATGACAGAATATCCCCTGTCAGCAATTTGTCCTACTGACAATAAATTACTAGTAAGGTCTGGCACATGGAGAACATTACTTAGGCATATGTTAGAAGAAAGAGGAATTTTACCAGTAATATTACTAACTAGTTTATGACCATTGGCTATATATACAATAGAATTTTTACCTGCAGTCTCGCTAAAGAGGTCCCTATCCGAGGTCATGTGTGACGTTGACCCACTATCAAGGATGAAGTCCTGGGAGTCTTGTCTGGATACTGCATTAGCCGAAGCAAACATGGAATGCGGTCCCTTCTGATCTTCCCTCTTCTTCTTAAAACATTTCTTGATATTGTGGCCGGTCCTCTTGCAGAAACTGCAGAATAACGGACTCTTCTTCTTCTTAACATAATATGCCGTCGAGCCTTCTTCACCATTGCGCCGATGCTCCTCCTGTAGCAGGCGCGTACGGACTATTTCGCTTGTAAGGTTGCCTGTCAGACAGGCTGTCTCCAAACCGGATACTAAGTTGTCAAACTCCTGTGACAGGCCGCTTAGCAGGATCTCCGCAACCTCATCGTCTTCAATGATTTTACCGATATCCGCCAGTTGCTGCACTAGCCGCATTACTGCCTCAATGTACTCCGACATTCCGCTGTACTGTTTGTATTCTATCTTGTGAAGTTGTCTGAGTAATAAAACCTTCCTGTATAAACCCTTTGGTTCAAATGTGTTCGCTAACTTCTGCCAAGCATCTTTTGCAGTCTTTGCATCACGCACATATTGATAAAGAGTTGGTTTAATTGCGAGGCAAATACGAGCCAGGGCGCGGCTGTCTGTGGTAGCATCAGTATTGGTGCCGTCGATGCACTTCCACATTCCATCCAGGGTCAGCAACATTTGCATAGCAAATTTCCAGTTTACATAATTACTTATACCTTCTAGTTTTTCAACGGGGATATTTGTCGTAGTTTCCGTCTTCGACATAATGTTAAGTTGTGGCTGGATTTGGGTATCGATCTGTTTGCACGAGGGGATTGGTGCAAACTTATAACCTCAAAAAAAATATTACCTTCTTGGTATAATTGTTGAGCAATCACACGGCGTTGGGATTTTTCTGGGCACTCTAACCTGTTGGCAAGAGCAATTGCGCTGTGGGCTGCGTCGCCGTGCGATATACTTACTAAGGTTATTCGTATGAGGTGTGTCGATAACAAAAAAACACAAATCCAGCCAATGTAGATCTTTATATTATGTCAATAATATATTTCCACATTGTGAGTCAAAAAATAAATATAGTATTAGAAGATGGACACTGATTTTTAAATAGAGACTCAAAAGATACACCGTAGCAGTCGTGGGGATTTTTGACAAAGCGAAGACAGAATAGCATAGATAAAGAGTGCAAAGGATGAGCTGTCATAGACAATAGACAATGCTAATGTGGGGAGTACACATAAAATCCAACAAACATACACATACATATTCACGAACTTTCACATCCAAATACTTATACTTATATACATATAATAAATGCGCAAGTGTGTGTGTTTGTGTGTATGTTTGTCCGTCTTTCACGCCGTAACGGAGCGACGGATCGACGTGATTTTTGGCTTAGAGATAGTTTATGGGCCCGTGAGTGACATAGGCTACTTTTTATCCCGGAAAAATGCACAGTTCCCGAGGGAACAGCGCGCGATTACGAATAAAACGCGGGCGGAGCCGCGGGCAAAAGCTAGTTTTATAATATATTATTACGATGCCGTAAGGTGAACCCGCAAAACGCCGAATCCTTGGAATGTCAGCGTGATGCAGCAATTAACACCGCGATCCTCGCCTAGACTAGACGTCTTAATTAAATGGCAGTGGACTAAAGATGGGCCTACCTACCGAAAAGTCGGAGAAATCGACTATAAAGTGTCAGATATCCGGCAAGCCGTCTCTGTTTGTTTTGCCCGATTAAATAGAGACGACATCACATTTATTTGTCACATAGAATTTACCAATGATTGGTGAGACAGGCCCTTACGCTATCTGGCTAACCAGGGAATCCGGCTATTCAGTCAAAAATTGTAATCGCTTGGCTTGATTGACATGTGGCGGTATCCATCTCAACTAGCATATTAATAAGTCACTGTACGGATACGATTCGAATCACGTCCGGCGATCGACACGAAAGTCTCTGTTTAATTTTTATCGTCATATTTTTTATAATTTATACATAATTAACAATGTCAAATTAATAACAAAAATGACAAATGTCAACTATTTAACTGTATTATTATTTCTATAGCTAACTAAAAATAATCAAAACTCTATAATATATGTATAATATTTCCTAGCAAATATGTCCAGTGATTAGCAAATTTAAATTTTAATGGGTCATAAGTTGGCATTTTGTCGAAGAATTGGTAGTGTCCGAAATGGTGGCAGTTTTTTTTTTCTTATTTTAAGCATAGTGGTTTCACATAGAGTTGCTATTAGAAAACATTATACTATCACTTACAAAACGGCAATGGCTTTTTATACAATTTCTTTGATTGTTTTAATCTTTCGTTTGACATTCGTCGTAGTTGGCTCATCACCACAATAAACCAATTAGGTTTAATCAAAAGAGCGCACTTCGTTAAATGCATCGCTTGCTCGCTTGTCACTCTATACGTCTTTTTCTCAAGTATCCAGTTAGTAAAGAACCTAATGGGCGACAAGTGCGAGAACTGATAGCCACTTCCTGGCGTATTTGATAAAAAAGAACTTTGAGTAAGTATGTATAATATTGTAAAAAGTATTGAGACATTAGCCTAGATGTGAGATACTCTGTAATATTTTCGGTGTAACTACCTTTTCGTTGTCTGTGATAATAGTCGTTTTATTGCATTGTATTGTATATTCTGTGATCCGCACGCAGAACGTGATTTTGAACTTTTTTAATATTTCGCTATGGAACTCTAAAAATATGACGTCCTCTTAAGTTTTGTCAATTTATAGTTAAATTAACGATAATGAAAGTGCATAATGAATTCACAAAAGTTACTTTAATGTAGGTACCTACGTAATAAAATTATTATCATTATTTTAATTTTGTGTAATTTGCTACTCTATGGCATTGGATAACTGTACAAGTATCTCAAAGTTTGTCAATTGTGTTTTGTTTCTTTTCTTTTGTACAATAAAGTGTTTACATACATACATACACACTGTAATGTGTAGATGTAATGTGGAAATAAATCGATCCTTTCAGACGTAGAGCAGGGACTACTGGAGGTGACGCAGAGTATCCCGTTGATTCCTCTGCCAGCGAGGAACTCTGACTACTTCCCAGAGTCCGTAGACCCGGAAAGGTGAGTTTGCCTTTAAAAGAAAAAAAACATTCACTATACTTTGTATGTACGACGACCCGGCCTAGTGGTTAGAGAACCTGACTACGAAGTTTGAGGTCCCGGGTTCGATTCCCGTGTCGGGGCAGATATTTGTATAAAAAATACGAATGTTTGTTCTCGGGTCTTGGGTGTTTAATATGTATTCAAGTATGTATCTATATCTATATAATTATATTTATCCGTTGCTTAGTACCCATAACACAAGCTTTGCTAAGCTTACTTTGGGACTAGGTCAATTGGTGTGAATTGTCTCGTGATATTTATTTATTTTTATTATTTAATTCCAGAACTAATAATAAGAATAGAAATGCTATCACTTGTCATGTATTTCTCTTTTCTCAATCGAAAATGCTACTTTTTCACCTCTCCTGTTGCAGTGAGCACAGTCATGTTTTTTGTGTATATAGATAGTATATAGTTTTTTACAGATTAAGATTTATCAATGAAATATAATCCTTATTGAACCACCATATACGTAATAGTATATTTCTGAGTAAATTATTTCGTTACAGACTATAGTTGTGTGTGTGTGTGTGTGTGTGTGTGTGACAATTCTTTCTTTTTTAATATTTTTTTTGTAATAATATAACTACGACATTGAGTGGGTCATTATTCGAGCATGGTAGAAGATTCTCATATAGTTTTCAGGTTATCTAGTACTTAATAAAAAAAGTATAGGACGTCTAAAAGTATCGAAGGTGACATCAAATTCTACAGCTCATGCATAAAAAATAGTTTGTTTTAAATATTATTATTGATTATAAATATGTATGTTAGTCTGTAAGGTATATATTGATGGGCCAAGTTGCCCGAAATAAATGAATTTATTATTATTATAGAAATATGTGATCACGGAAATGAGGATGTTCTCAACAAACTCTAGAATAATGTTTTGGGTATGAATAAAATAATGTTTTTTTTTTCAAATATCGAAACGTTGATACGACTTAATAAGCCTTGTTTGTACCAGGGAGCGGGAACCTTTGCTTGTGACTTCGAAGCATAGTTCTCTTTACTCGAACCCGTCCTATGCGCACGCACACGGGGCAGACAGCGAACCGACTAGCCCCACGGAATCCCAGTTTGCTGACATTGTGAGACGCAGGTAAGTAAAAGTAAATTAAGTAATTTAAAAAATCGAGCAACGTGACTGCCTTAAAAATTAAAAATAAAAACAAGTCCAGTGATCTAGAATCTGGTAACTAGCTACCTTCAATTCTTGTCGCGTTAGAATTATTTAGCGAAATCACATTACTATTTACGAGTATTAGCTCATTTTGGTGGCTGAGCGTATAAAAAGAGCAGTAATATCCCATTGTTGTCAAATATTTTAAAATAAATCTGATTTTATTTCATTTTTCATGACGCATGATAACTTTAAGGAATTATTTTTATTAAAATTAATGGACATTTATATTAAATAAATACAAATACAAAATTATCCCTTTCTTGGATACGTAAACAACCCAGAGTGTATTTCACCTAACGAAATTTGAGGTTGCGTATTCATTATTCATTTAAATGTGTTAATGACTAATCCATGACACACAAAACGAACAGTGTATATGACAATAAGGTTTTTCCCGGGTCATCAACATCTTCAATTTGCATTCCGAACGCGACCGGTATTCCCCGAAGAACTTTCTTCGGACCTGTTTGAGAATGCAGTTCTGATGTTGCAATGCTTAGTTGCTATGTTTGTTAGCCCAGCCTCCAATACCTGTACGTTCTTAGACATTGGTTTGATTTCTAGATCACTATTGAACCTTCTTACATTAAATCGCTGTTCGTTAATTCAAATTTGTAGGGTCTACTGTTGCAACTTCATTTTGACACACTTTTAGTAAATAATATAATAATAATCCATTTATTTCAAACACTATGTCCATGGATGGTTAGTAATATTAAATCTTACAACTATGTTAGTAGATTTATAAATAATTCTACAACATTAAATACAGTTCCGATTATTCAATTAGATTAAATTAAATTATTCATTATTAAATATTATATATTGTCACAATCACAAGAACATCATTAACCATTGATTATTAATTATTATTAAATAACACCGGTCTGGAACCTTTATGAAGAAAATTCCAGCGTCGTACAATAGGACAGTCCACCCTGCCCAGAATGGTATTGAGGAGGCTGTTCGGGCTATCCCGTAGGTACGCGCTGCGTCAGTGAGGCAACTCGTTTGCGCAATATGGCCTGGAAGCTGTCTATTCGCGCCTCTGTGCACATGCCCGACGCGCTGCAGTAACGGGACAGCCTCAGCAGCATGCTCAACCCATTGTTATACTGGACACGCAGGGCGTTGAGAGCTCTCTGAGTACACTTGGTCCACAGGCTGCACGTATAAAAAGTTTGACAATATGCCTTAAAAAGAGTTTTCTTGACATCTTTTGTGCAACGTACGAACCTACGAGCCAACATGTTTTGCTCCATATTGCCAACGCCCTACGTGCCCTCTCCACATCTAGGCCATCAGATAGGTCCTCGGTGACCCAGTGCCCCAGGTACTTAAATTCGGAGACTATTCTCAAGACGCACCCAGACAACTTAACTGGAGGAACGGCACTGGGTTTCTTGCTACCTGCCTTAAAACGAGCAACTCGCTTTTCTTAGCGTTGTACCTGAGACCATGGGAATCCGCATATCCCTCACAAATTCCTATTAACTTCTCGAGGGCCCTGATTGATGGGGTTAGCAGAGCCATATCGTCGGCATAACTGACATTGTTAACACACTTGCCATCAATTGAGCAGCCCACACCTGCTCTGCTAAGCTCACCAATAAGTCCGTTCATGTACAGGTTGAAAAGTCGAGGAGACGTCAATTCACCCTGCCTTACTCCACATTCCAACCTGTACTCACTCGAGAATGCACCAGCCCATCTGACAGCATTGCTTTGATTACCGTACCAGTACTCAATAATTCCCGCCGGGAATAATAAGCCGTGGTGGCCTAGTGGTTTGACCTATCGCCTCTCAAGCAGAGGGTTGTGGGTTTAAACCCCGGCTCGCACCTCTGATTTTTTCGAAACTCATGTGCGGAATTACATTTCAAATTTACCACGAGCTTTGCGGTGAAGGAAAACATCGTGAGGAAACCTGCACAAACTTGCGATGCAATTCAATGGTGCGTGTGAAGTTCCCAATCCGCACTGGGCCCGCGTGGGAACTATGGCCCAAGCCCTCTTGTTCTGAGAGGAGGCCTGTGCCCAGCAGTGGGACGTTTATAGGCTGGGATGATGATGATGACTCAATAATTCGCACCAATTCCTGAGATCATACAAGATCGAAGGCCTTCGACAATTCCAAAGAGCAAGAATAAATTGGCGTTTTTCGGGACGTGTAGTACTGGACAGTGTGCTTGAGTCGCAAGATAGCAGTTTCAGTAGACAGTCCCGGCCTAAACCCGAATGGTGCTTACTCTAGATTTATGTATTTAGCTAACTGGCGATCAAGCAACCCGTCTAACACCTTCGCCACTATGGTAGCCAATGAAATGGGACGGTAATTATTCTTGTCAGATGCATCTCCGGTCCTGTTTTTAAGTATGGGTACAACAATGGTCTTCATCAGCTCCTGAGGTAGATATCCGTGCGAGACACACAAGTTGAGCAACATTGCCAGGACCCTGGGCAGGTGTGGACCAACATAACGTAAAAATGAACTAAAGGAATTTCTTTGCTCACCCTCGACCTTATCATAGCTAAGCTTATGCAAGATATATATAAGGTGTTCATTAAATAACTGAAAACCAGAAAGTAGTTTGCTCAGAATCGTAGAATCGATTACACTATGTTTTAAATTATGTTGTGTTTGTTTTCTTAAATACCTTTTTTATTGTGCCCGGTCTAAAAGTTACGACTGCAACAGGCGCCAATTAAATATTTTAGCGAGGTTGCATACTGCTTCGATAATTTAATACTGGCTGTTGTTCTGTTAATGTAAGATTTTCTTCTAAAAACGTCAAAGCGCAAATACAAATTATTTTAGGTGTAGAGTTAGAAATGAAGTAGAATTACCTATTGAGTTAGCAAAACACACGAATATCTTTTAAAATGATGTAGGTATTCAAAAATAAATGCAATCAACTAAATTAAAATGAAAAAATATTTTGGGGGTGTCTGATGTTTTCAGTTATTTAATTAACACCTTGTATAAGTTATATAGTCTAACATCTGGTAGCATGGTGTACGGTTGTGTTGCTCTGAAGATGAGCTCTGGTTGAGTTCGAAACGCGTCAGTGTAGTGTGGTGGTGGTGGTGATAGATGGGTTTGTATGATTTGTGTGTGTTCTTACAGTGTGGAGGTGGAGGAACTGCATGAACAGAGCACGCATATCTTGCATAAACGTAGCTATCATAAAAGTCACATGTGAGCAAAAAAAAATTTTAGTTCATTGATATGGACCTCCGCAGAGTAACGTCTGATTCAATAAATTACACTTTCAGTAGTCAGATTGATTTGAAATTTGGTTAACATTATTATGTAGGTTTGATGAAAATGCAAGTAGGTACAGTTAACAAAAATGACAGTTACAAAAAGAAGGTTTTTTACCTTTATTAAACTTTGAACAAAAACTTATTAACATTGAGAGTAAATTAGACTTATAATTAGAAACTACAGTTTGACCATGAAAAAGAACAAACTTTTGTAAATAACTTCATAAGAACATATTCAGCTATTTCACCGTTTTTGTCTGGTGACACGCAAGAAATAAAAAAATAAATCCAGGAAATGAAAAATTGAGTTTTCACGTGCTTAATTTTTTTTTGTAGTCACCTGCCACGGTACCAAGCAGGATGGACGGAGCTCCACCACGCAAGCGCAATGAACCTCGGCTTCCGCATTCGGGTTCTACTAAATGCAGGTAAAGTACCTACCAAGTTAACACAGAGAGAACCCGTCCTTTTTAGCGATGTGAATATGCTTCACGAACTGGAAGATGAAGCGTTGGCAGGCCTCCCACTAGGTGGACTGACGACATCGTGAGAGTTGCGGGCAACCGGTGGATGCAAGTGGCGAGTTGTCGTTCATTGTGCCGTTCTAAAAAATATCTGTGCTCGTAAAAAATATGTGGGACTCTCGCTCTTTAGGGAGCATACCCACTAAAAAACATTGGTGTTTATCTACTCTGCCGTTATGGGAGGGCTATGGGATCGCGGACATTCAAACATGACGCTCCTCGGTGACCCCAGCCCTTTGCGAAGCTTTGGAAGTGCGCCAAAAAGAAGGGTCATAAGCGCGCAGACCCTCCTGCCCGCTGTGTAGGACCAGTAGCCTTACTGTTGGTGGCTAAAGCGGTTTGCAGCAATAAATTGCGTAGGGTATGCTGCCTCCCGTCCGACTAGTAGAAGAAGTGCTATGGGAGAGAGCCCCATAAACCTCACTATGATGGCATACGCAGGACCTCCCTTCATTTTATGTTCCACGCGAAAAAAGGATAGTGAAGGATATTAAGCGTCTGCTATAGAAGAAGAATTTTTGAATCTTAAAAGTATTGCCAAAATTATGTGCACTTCTCTGTTGTTTCCATTTATAGTCACTGAAAGGGTGATTTGTATACTGTCTACAAACTACATCATCATTGTCATATCAGCCGTAGGACGCCACCTGGTGGATATAGGCCTCCTCGCAGAGACCTGCAGTTGCTTTGGTTGGGAGCGACCTGCATTCACCGCGAACCTGCAGCTTTAACTGGGTCATGCCCATCTTGTTGGTGTACAATAAAGAGTATAAACAAACAAACATACGGGTACGAATTATCAGGACGTAAATTATTGTCATGATATTCTGGATCGACAGTAAACCGCCCTGACAAGTGCATAGTAAATTGTTTTGTAATTGCAGGCCATGACCCGAACATCTGTGATGACCGAGGAAGGACAGCCCTTGACGTTGCCGGCTACGCACACTACCGGCGCAAGAAAATCGTTGAGTGAGTTCATTTTTAGGGTACCTCAAAAGGAAAAAAACAGAACCCTTATAGGATCACTTTTTGTCCGTCTGTCTGTCTGTCTGTCAAGACCCTTTTTCTCAGGAACATCACACACACACATCGGTACATAGATGTCAATGTAGTGACATCACATTGCTTGACAAGGGAATTCATTATGTACGGCACTTAGGGGCTGTTTCACTATCCATTGATTAGTCTTAACTGACGGTTAAATGTGATGCCGTCTCTATTTGTTTTGTTCGAATAGACGGAGATCACATTTAACCGCCAGTTAACAGAAACAAATGGGTGGTGGAACAGCCCCTTAATGTGAGAACTTTCTACGGTGGGTCAGGAATCAAATGGTTCGACTGTAGTACGAGTACATACCTAAAATATGTAAGTTGTCTTAAAATCTTGCTAGTCTTTTATCTAATTCTAATGGTCGAATTGACTTAATATAGTTTGAATGGCAAAGCAAGTACATTTTTTTTTATTAAACAAAATTTTTGCCAAAACTTATTGTGTCTTTAGTAGTCTGCTTCTATAGAAAAGAGTACCTACATTGTCCTATACTCCAAAGATGGATGGTATCAAAATCTATTTTGATTACGAGATTGCTCTAAACAAAGCTTCTTGTATAACCAAGTCAAAATTTAATACACTTAAAATTCAAGGGTAGTTCTTAAAATACTTGTACTTTTTACATGCTTTTATTATTTTTATTTAGTTTCACCTGTCCCGTTGTCTGTCTGTCTATCGTAATCAAATCTTGCTAATTGAATACGACCAAGTTCCAGTTGTTGGATTGACTTGAAATATATGTACATATAATATGTAATTTGTTATGTTATTTGTTTAGACTTAATTACCTAATTTTAGTAATAGATGTTAGTATTAATCTAATTTTAAATGCATTGTTAAGTTTTCATTTAGTTTCATAAATAAATATTATATATGTAAATAATATAATATGTAAATCGCGTGACAATATAATAATCTGGTAGTGACAACCTGGTAGTCTGGTGATCTCCACAGGACGGAACTCTTCAACGGTTAATGGCATCGACTTGAAATTTGCATACGCAAATGTATTTTGGATGATAATAAAAGTACAGTCAACAAAAAGTATAGTCAGCATAAAAATCTTATATTAAAAATGAAATTTTTAACAAAAACTTATTTTATTGGAATATGAACCCCTCAAAGCAAAGTTTTGCTCTTATTAAACTAAAATTCACAGATCACACGTATTTGCTCTCTCTCTCTCTCTCTCTCTCTCTCTCTCTCTCTCTCTCTCTCTCAATTGCTGGTTAGTTGACAGTACTCAAACTCTTCTTTTTCAGTTTATCAGATGTCATCAGGATGCTCCTTGAGGCTGACGGTACATTCAACACCATGAAAGGAATCATTGACAACGTAGATACTCCTCTCCATACAGCCGTGGAGATCAGATGTCTGTCATCCATCAGGCTCCTCTTAGACGCCGGCGCTTCTGTGGCCTGCCTAAACAGTGTTGGTTTGACACCATTACATCTCTGTGTGAAGTACAAGCTGGATGAAGCTTTTAAGGTTTGTACTGTCAATTGAGAACGCCAAACACAGTATCCGTTCATTTCGCAACTAACGTTTGGCAACCTGATTTATTTCGCAACTTTCATTTCGCAAACTCTAAAATTGTAAATTATTTCAGGATTTATTTCAGAGCCATCATGTAGAAGGTCCGTAGTCCGTAGAAAGGAAAACCCTGAAATATTTACTGTTTCAGAAATATTAAACAGTTGCGAAATTGAAAGCTGTGAAATTAATCAGGTTGCCAAACGTTAGTTGCAAAACATTAGTGCTCTGAACCCGCCAAACACCTGCGGTGCCATAAGTTATCTGTGCTCTATGAATTTATTTATCTAGACATGCGGTAGCGTGTCAAGCCACGTTCAAGCTAACAGAACTGGTGAGCAGCACTGTGTGTAATTTTACCCTAACCATTTGGAGCCACTTTTGACCCCCTCATAACTCGAAAACTATTTCACATAATTATTTTAGGTTTTTAATGCGCAACGTTTTTAGAATCAACCATCACCGCTCTCACCATAGGTCTATAATAAAATCAATTTATAGGTATTATTAAGCCATAGATGCGAAGACCTGGTATCTTTGGCAGAACGAGCCAACACAAGAGACCAGGCCGGCTTCACACTCCTCCAGGCTTCCGTCGTAGCAGACTGGTTACCAGGCGTATGCACTGTTCTAGACGCTGGTGCTGATGTAACTGCTACCTCTAACTTACCATTTCACCGTTACAAGAATATTACTCTAGAAGATGATTTGAATCTCGTTTACCGCTTAGAACAGGTAAGAAGTATATACGTTGATATTTTGTGAACTAAATAGCTTACGCTTGCATCGCTTCCGTACAAGAATTCTTTATTCCCTGGAGTTTTCGAAAACTTCATTATTATTCTTTGGTAACATTTGAAATTGTGGTTCAATATTCGATTTTCAAGGTCCAAAATTTTGAGCGCAGCGTATAGATGAGTCAGTCAGAAAAAAATAAGATGGCATACTTTCTAAAGACTAATATTTAATATTTTTATCATCATAATATTTAGCAGTGTAAAATATAAGCTTAGTAATCTCTTGGTATTAAACATCAAATTCTGCTCCTTATGTTGACTTAACTAAGTACATAATGTTATGATACCTACTAAAGTAGATAAGATAAATTGTAATTGTCTCACGGTCTCTGACATTGTACTTGTAATCATACCACAATAGAGCAATTAGATGACCAAGGTTTCCTGATAGATTAACGAAATTATTATACTTATTAACGTCTTTCTACTAAGTAAGGCATGACATAATAAAATTACTGCTTAATTAAATTTAAGGAACAATATAGTAATCAAAACATCTAATTTGCATATTATGTCATAGTTAAATAAAATAGGTACTTATGAGAATATCATATTTGCAGATACATGAAACGCCTTTACATTTAGCAGCGGATCGCAGCGATCAAGAAATACTTGAAGTACTACTAGGCGCCTCAATAGAGTCCGTCGATATCTTCAATAAAATCGACCAGACTCCGTTATACATAGCACTTCGAGGTGGACACCTCAGTTGTGTTAAAGCTTTAATAAGAAAGGGAGCCAACATTTACAGGGTTTCCACGGAAAATAATAATGCATTGCACGCGGCAATTCAATTTGGGCACAAGGAAGTTGTAGAATACATACTTAACTATGATGATGAGGCAACTAATGTCATGATTCAGTCATATGACAAACGCGGCTATGCTCCTATACACATCGCAGCAATGAATAATCACCAGGATTGTATTAGGCTACTGTATCAAAGAAATGCTAGTTTATCAGTTAAAACTAAGGGAGAGTTTATAACAGATTGGACGCCGTTACAAATAGCTGCTTCTAAAAACTGCTCAGAAGTTGTTGGACTTATACTTGATCTAGAACCAAGAGCTATTGACGATGTTGATGATAAAAATCGAACTGCTTTACATTTGGCTGCCGATCGGTGCCACCGTGAAGTGGCTTCAACTATTTTACGCAAGGGTGCTGTCTTGTCAAATCCTTTGGAAACTGATAAAAAACGGAAGACCGTTATAGAAACAATATCTACCAAGCTTCCTAATTCAACACAATTTTTTGAAGAAGTGTTTGATGAATTTATTGTATCCAAGTTACCAGAGTCAGGAGAAACTGGGTGTGAGATCAGTATAGACTATGGAGTTTTAATAAAAGATCATGGTACAAGTCAAATTAAAGTATTGGAGGAACTAGTCAGATGTGGTCAGAAGAAGATATTAATGCATCCTCTTATAGAAAGTCTTATTTACCTAAAATGGAAAACTTTGGTGCCATTCTTTTACGTTATTGTAGCAATTTACGCAATATTTGCATTGACGCTAAACTTTGTTTTAATAGTTTGCTTCAGCGACAAAAATAAAGAATCATTTATTAGTAGCGACATGCTGTATGCTCCTTTACTTTTAGTAACTATTCAGGTAATACTGGTTATTTATACATGGAGATGAGAACTTTTACATTTAATGAGGAATATCGTTGTTATAATATTTTTTTTATACTTTCAGGAATTTTTATTTATATACGTAAAGCGGCATCATTATTTTCTTGGTGTTGAGAACTGGGTCAAATTGGGCTCTCTTATCCTTGCTCTCATTCTACTGTGTGCTGATCAAGAAGCTTGGTTAGAGGACGAATGGCTGAGACATGTAGCGACCGGCGCCTTACTACTGTCTTGGTCCCACATGACTTATCTTCTGTCAAGATTTCCATATTGGGGCTATTATCTGCTGATGTTTAGCAAAGTTGCCAGTAACATTTTTAAGGTAGACAATAATTTATCTTTTCTCTCTCTAAGATTAGCAGAAATATCACAACTAGTATTGGGAGGCAAATTTGTTTTTAAATTGCTGGGCTTCTTTTTTTTTCTACTTCAAACAGGAATTAAATAATTTTATAAAATTATTGTCAAGTTACTGTCAAATTACACCACTCACGCATGCATTTAGCTTGTTGCGTTTACTTCCGTAAGACTGATAAAAAAAAAAAAAACAAACTTATGAAAAGTTTATTTATAAACAATGTAGGTATTCTTTTGTTAAGAAAGTAGTCTCCAAGTACTGATACTAAACTTCTTCGCGGACAGTAAAATGTTTAAAATGCACAAAAATTACTGTAGCCTTTTTTTGTTTCAGATACTACTTACCTGCATCTTTCTGTTGATTGCATTTTCATTAAGTTTTATGGTGCAGTATCACGCTTATCCACCTTTCGATGGCGCATGGGAGTCTTTCATTAAAACCATAGTAATGATGACATCAGAGTATGACTACAAAGAACTATTCGGCGCTGATCACAAAGAACTGACTTATTCCAAATTGATAGTTCACGTGTTATTTGTATTATTTTTAATATTGGTATCAATGGTATTTATGAATTTCATGATCGGCGTAGCTGTGAGTGATGTGGCTGATTTAAAAATGGCTGGAGACGTCCGAAGACTCAAGAAACAAGTAAAATTTCTAAGTTCCCTTGACCTTTTTGTTTTTGGAGGGATCTTTAGGAGCCTGGTTCACAAAAAATTTCACTGTAGAAGGTTTATTAGAAAATTCATATCAGGCCTTGCGTGATAAAACACTGGGAGGTTTTCTACGAGGTGCAAGCTGATACCGATGAACCTTACTATTTTGCTAAAGAACAACCGCTACCACCACATATACTAGATTCTATTCTACTAAAAGTAAAGACTAAATATCAACAAAATGAACGAGAAGATAGTAAAAAAATGTACAGGGATCAAATGAATTTGCTTTTTAAAACCATAGTCACTGATGATAGGTATTCCCTTAGTGATCTGATTGAGAACTCTAAAGTTGGGAAAGGGTTGGAAATTAGAACTAAGTTTGGTGATATAATGGATAGATTAGATGCATTGACAGTGGCTTTAAATGATGTTAAAGACCAAGTAAAAGATGCAGGTAGAAATCAACAAAGCGTCTCAGATAAAAATACTCAGACAGATCCGCTTGGTGATTCGAAGAACTTCGTGCTTAAATTAAGAAAGAAGAGTCATAATTAAATATTTTTATTGATTAATATATTCATGTTATTAAAAATACAAGATGTGTTTTATTTTGTATATGGGGTACCTATTTAATTTACATATCTACATTTGACATCGTAAAAAAATGACCTAAGTACAATTATCATGTCCAGATAAACTTACCATAAAAAAAGTTTGTCATTCATGTCAACTATATATTATGCAATATTATTGTAATTACGTTATGAACTTTAACGTTTTTATCCCTATGTTGTATTAAGATTAGATATCATTCAATATTTTATGCAAAAATAAAAACTGTGTTCACCTTTAATACAGTTACGATGTATTTGATGTCTCTCAAGAGTAATCAAACAAAATTAGGTATCAATACTTTAATTTTGGGTCTCTATTGTTTCCCATAAAATTTAACTCCGATTTTAACAATCCATAACGTTATTCATCATAGGTTTTTGCAAGTCATAAATTAAACAGTATAAAGTGGAGTTCTGTTTTTCGCAGGTCAGAATTATTGTAAGCCATAAAAATTGGTTAGCTTCAAACATCTCGCATGTCCATATAGTATGCCATTCATAATATTAAAGGCAATAAACTAGTTTATAATAATTGTTGTAAGTTCTTTTTCGCAGGTCATAATGACTGGATAGTCACTTGATAGTCATAACATTAACGTCATATGTAAATATAAAAAAAAAAACTCATAATAATTATAAGAATGAATTCAATTATTTATCAGAAAAATGAAAATACATAAAATTTTAAACTACCAAATGTTATACCTAACTTAGTTTATGCATAATAATCAAAGTTCATAATATACCTTTTTATACGAACATCGAGGACCAAAAATCATTTGTGAAGCAGTATTATCCGGGTTGCTATAAAAAAATACCTAACATTGAACCTTGAACCTATCCTATCTGAGTCGCTTTCTGCTCCGAATCGTATTGCTCGCTCGCTTCGCTCGCTCGCACAAATCAATTGTTTTCAACATAATTTCTATTAGTCATATTATCTAAAGTTGTAGTTAAATAATTCACTTTTAAACGTATGCCTGGAAATTTCAGTAATTATCTATATGCCTATCAATGTTATGGATTTGGTTGCGAACGATATGAGTAACAACCATTAGTACGGTGAAATATATGCTTAAACTATTTCTAAATAATTATCGTTAGATCTTTGAACGTTATACTTATTAAAAATGTATGACTTTTGGGTTATAGAATTTTAATATTATAAGCCATTAATATTAAGCTCATATAGCATTATAATAAACTAAAAATTATGACTTGTGATTTTATGTTTATAAATTATATGGATATCAATTTTGACCATCAAAATTCGGAACAAAAAATGTATGGAAACAAAGGGATCCCTTAAATTGGACATACTACTACGAGACGGATGTTGAGCAAGCCATTAATATTAGAGCTCATAAGCATTAATGAACTAAAATTATGACTTGTGATTTTATGTTTATAAATTATATGATATATCAATTTCTGACCATCAAAATTCGGAACAAAAAATGTATGGGAAACAAAGGGATCCCTGAAATTGGACATACTACTAACGAGACGGATGGATGAGCTGGTTAAAGCAGCGAAGTTTGTTAAGTTCACCGTGTATGCAGGCTGCTTCCGACCGAAGCAATGGAGGTTTACTGGGGAGGCATATGCCCTGGCCCAACAAACAGTGGACGTGCCAAGGCTGATATGGTGATGATGATATTTCAAAAGAAATACAATACAAGTGTTACATGAAATCTGTTAGACTCATAATACAGCGCCTAAAAGTTAAAGCAGTGGAATAGAAATGCATGATACATACATGGATTCTGAAAACAGTATATGACAATAATTTTATTACTTTAGACTGTCGTCTAAATAGTGCAATATCATTATCTGTCTAATTGCTCCGTACTTTTGAAAGGCACTTACAGATTTTCTACCGACGAAGGACTAAGACGAGGACCAAAAGGCGTATAAGGATTCAAGAGAAACAATGCTCAAAAAAATATAACATTTCTGAATAAAGCTTGTGCAAAATTCGATAATTTTATTTTGCTCCTAACATTTTAAGCGTAAGTAGTAATTAATTAAAATGCATAAATATGAGTAGTATGAATTTGATCTAGGCGGATAGCGGAGCCTTGATTCTGATTTATGTATCTATATACATTTTGTACTGATTTGTGTGCAACGAAGAATATTTGTATTGTAGTGTATTTTTTTCTGTTCACTACGTGTGCTGTCAGGTAGTCACTAAATGGATTTTATGTAAGGTAGGCCAACAGCTGTAGTATACGTTATATTAATTGAAATATTGACACTGCAGAATAGATATCCTGAATGTTGAAAGCAGTGCACAAAAGCTTAACATTTAATCGCCGGTCCGCACAGATTACTAATATGTAGCTAGCTACCGGTCCGTTTCAAAATTAACAATTGCTGACAAAGTAGTGGGTATTTGTATAATTCCATAGCCCAACTGGTGCCTAAATAAGCGCATATTAAACTGCAGGCTTCCCCGGGTTGGGAATATTAAAGCAAACGAAATGGAATGTTTTGAATTTTCAGACGGGGCTTAAAATTTCATGCCCGCTTTTATAGTGTTGTATCTCAGCTTGTCAAAGGGAGGGTATTAAATAAATTACTGCCTAACCTAAGGATTCCTCGTGAGTGGGTCGGGTTGAGGCATATACTTACATAGAAATGTAACCTTTATAGCCAACCGACTTCATGAAATAAAGAAGATTTGAGAAGTCTTTTTGTTAAAAAAGGGTTCAGCATCTTTTTGCTGGTCGTCAGTTGTATTCATCGGTTGTCCGCAACATTTGCGTTGTCGTCAGTCCATTCAGTGGGAGGTCTGTCAATGCTTTGTCTTCCGGTTCGTGGTCGCCACTTGAGAATTTTTCTCTCCTATGTGAATATCGGGATAAAAAGCCTTTGTTTAATTCCTAAGACCCATCTATACTAAATCTCATCGAAATTCTACAGCAATTTTAGTTTGAAAGAGGAACAAAAACAAGTCACAAGCTTTAGAATTTATCATCCTCCTGAAGCCCACCATTATAAATATTTTGAAAAAAATTGACAAAGCAATTAGAATCTAATTGTTTCGAGAATAAAGTCAAACTGCCGTCAAACTGCCGTCAAACTGCCGTCAAACTGCCGTCAACTGCCGTCAAACTGCCATGGTGTAAAACAATAGAAAAACAAAATTATTTTTACTTTGTTACATTGTCATGGATTCCTAGTTCCCTTGAAACTTATTGTGAACATTCTTTTGCTTATTGGGCGCACGAGAGTTAAAGCGTAAAAAAACCTCCGACATTGTCATGTCTAGTTCTATATCTCTGAAACGGCTGAACTGATTTGATGAACCATAGCTAATGACCACCGCAAGAGCACTGGCATTTACGTGAAAAATACCACACTGAAACCAGTTTCATAAAATTTGAGAGCTAGGATGCCAAAACACACAAATAGACATTGCGTCAAACTTAGTCGTATCTATAGTAGGTAGGTATCTCTTTTTTGCGTCTTGGTTAAATAAAATTAGTGGCATGAGACATTGCTTTTAGGGTGGAATCAAGACGGTCAAAGCAATATAAAAGGCTTGGTGGTTATAAAAATATATATAATACAATATAAAAGTACATGCATATGTTTTTCAGTCAGCACTGTTCTTGTAGAAAAAAAGAAAAACACTGGCCTGAGACTTGAAGGATATGTAGGGAAACAGGGCAGGGTGTTAAGGTAGCCTCGGAGCGTCCAGTCGCGCCGGCGATCTACTCCGAGGCAGCGGAGCGGAGTGGAAGTGGAGATGAATATGAATCAGCAGGCAAAAGGAAGGGCTGAAATGAAACACCCTGCTGCTGCAAGCAAGCAGCACCCCATCCAAGTCTCTTTTTCAGGCCAGAGAAATAAAGCTAAACGATACTTGGATCAGGTTTTACAAAACATAAAAGAAATAAATGTTAGAAATGGAGCAAATAATATTAACAGTACCTACCTGCGTTAGAGGCAGCCCTTATATCACAAGTAGCTCAGTGAAATGTTTAGCTATCACCGAGTAAAAGTATTATTTATTTCTAAAAGAAATCAAATTTTGGCTTACCTTGTCAAGTAGTAAGCCCAATCGCGGAAAAAAACAAAAGAGTGCCCATCAATAATTTAGAATTTTGTTCTTCTCCAAGCGGTCAGTTGCGCACCGCGGAAGTTTGCCATGAGCATGCTACATACAAATACATAGTACATTTGTATGAAACCAACATTACCTGACCAAAAATATACGATTCACAACTCAGAAAAAAAACCGGCCAAGAGCGTGTCGGACACGCACGCCCAAGATAGGGTTCTGTAGCCATTACGAAAAAAATCAAGTCATTTTTGTCTAAGGATTTCGTATTGTGTATATTACATACTACCTTAGGCTTCTAACATTCTGATTTTTTTCAATTTTTTCCACCCAACAGTTTAAATTTGCACTTTAATTGCGCAAACAGATCACTGTACCGAGAAACTATATTAGGGTTCCTAGTTGACTACGGAACCCTAAAAACTACGTTTGTCTGGCTTCACCCTTAGATTGAGCTTGATATCATCTCTGATTTCAACACCTTGACAGCCTGTCATTAATTATTAGGTTATTATTGTTAAAGTTTATCCACCTTGCGGGGGAGCCAACAACCTTACTGCGAGCAGCTGAGTCATAATGTATTATTTTTTACCCGCAAGCCAATGAAAAGGAGGTTAGATATCAATTCGATCCGGAACTTTGTAATATTGTCAGATTGCATAATTTTTGTATATGTTAGCTAGCCTACACTAGCTTTTAAATACGTGTACCAATTCATAAGTGTATGTATGTATGTTAAGTTGTAAGGTTCACTCGCAGATTTTGCAGGTGGTAGGACCTTGTGCAAGGGCCGCCCGGATTGCTACCACCATCTTGCTCGCTAATCCTGCCGTGAAGCAGCAGTGCTTGCACTGTTGTGTTTCGGCGTGGAGAGTAAGACAGCCGGTGAAATTACTGGCACGTGAGGTATCCCATCTTAGGCCTCTAGGTTGGCAACGCGTCTGTAATACTCCTGGTGTTGCTGATGTTTATGGGCGGTGGTGATCTCTTACCATCAGGAGACCCATTTGCTCCGCCATCCAGTCAAATAAAAAAAATAAATAAAAAGAATTAAAATAAAAGGTAGCAAGCATACAGTCAACCAATTTGGTTCCTAGGCCACCACAGAACCTTGTCATTTTGATATTTTACATCATACAACAAGCATTGCTATTAGATAGACAAATCAAAATTATTTACTTATCTGCAAGTTCTATTAGTGGCCTAGAAATCAAATTGGTTGACTGTATATTAAAATCATTAATGGAATAATGGGTCTCCGCAAGGTAAGATATAATAATACTATGTGTAGGTATGAACGCTAAGTACCCTCTATCTATCTTCAGCGCTAGGCCTATGCTACGAAGTGCAAAAATTCAGCTTCGTATCTTGCCGTCCCGCTAACGCTTATATTATTTAATACGAGAGTGAGAGGGACGGTACGATACGAACTTTGATTTTTGAATTTCGTGGTAGCACCCCTGGTATCAAGGTTGGTTAAGGTACAGTTTTTCCGTAGTATTTCCTAATAATTATTACTATAAGATAGGAGTAAGGCGGAACTAATAAAATAATGGAAAAATGTAGTTAATGTTAGGTACAGTATTTGTTGTTTCTGTTACGCGTATATTTTTATATTTTTATTTAATTAGGTGCTCGATTTTATTTTTCAGTTTCTTTTTAATTCCTAAAAATATAATATTGACTCACAGGCGCTTCGCGTTTTTGACTCGAAGTGAATTGAAACAATGCTACAGCCATAAAGTCTCCTTTATTTACGGTTGGCTGCAACTCACAGGACTGCAATGTCACAGATCAACACTAGGTTCTTGCATGATTATTTTATAAATTACGAGTATTATGAATCGATATATTATTGATATTATTACAATTCAATTATTTAATTATTTTGATTTAGAAAATTGTTACATGAGCTAGAACTTCTTGACATTGTCCTAACCTTTTTTGCAGTATATTTTATTTTAATCGGAAATCAACTCTACGCACTTAGTTTGTAAGATTGAAATATTGTACGCTGGACCCTGGCAAATTGTGATGTTCTAGGTGTAATAATAAGAACCAATGTATACATATCGGCGGCCGATGGTAAAATCTGCCAGATCACGAAATTCCTCGGCGCCATTTCATGATAATATGCCTTAACGTTGGCCAGGCATATCACGATGTGCCTGAGTAACAATACGGCAGAGCGATTAGAGCAACGCATACGCTTGATATCTTAACTTATTTTATACCGGGCACATCGTGATATGCCTAAAAAAAGAAAAATTTAGGTACGACGAGCGAAGCGAGGAGATGGTTAGTATATAAATTTGTGACTACAACGCACGCAAGCCGTGTCGAGCGAAGCGAGCGTGCCGCAAGCAGCAGGCCGGTGGTTGAAGTGGCCAGAAACGATATGGCGGCGTTTCATAATATGCCTAACTCTGCCAAATCATGAAATGGCGGCGTTTCATGATATGACTAGGCATTCATGATCTACCAAAAAACGTCACTAGGCAAATAAATTTAAACAACAGAGATTTTGACGTATATGGCGGATGTCACGCCGTAGCCTATTATTGAAATAGCAGCATTTCACGATATGCCTAGGATATTTGTATACAGACTCACAACCACAATCCAATATAAATATTTTGAATTTGAATTTTAGCGAAGAGAAAAAAAAGTGTCCCATCTGACTCATCATCATCATCTATCTACGTCTTACTGTTGGACAGGATCCCCCATAGAATATCTACCACTAGTTTCTACTGTTAGAAGCGGCCTCCATCCACCATGCACCAGCGGCTTTAGCCAGGTTATATCCATCCACCTCGTGGGTGGACGTCCGACGCTACGCTTGCCGATCCGCGAATCTCCATTCGAGAACTTTGCGGCCCCAACGGACATCTGTTTTCCGTGCTTTAATGGCATCCATTGCCTTCAACGATCTATTTGCTCGCGCTATGTCGGTAACCTCTTTCTCAGTAGTTATAATAAAAGAATAAAACAACATAAGTGGATCCCTATTTAAGTAAGTACATTAAATAATTTCATGTTTCACTGTATTCCACGACAATGTGATATTTATTAAACTTTGCACCTATGTGTACACATCATGAAAAGAGCGATACAATTAAAACTTAAAGAAAAGAAAAGTATCAATATTTGCATTGTTGCCCCTTAACTCGTCATCTAGATCCTGAGATTGCAGGACTAGTAGCAAATTAAATCTGCCGCGAGCTCTGGACTTAATCTCCAATCTGCTGCCCGGATGTTCTAGTTAACCAAAGCTGCATTAATAATAAGCGGTAGATGTTACCGTGATATTGTACGAAATTGTTATCTCTTGGAACCGTAACATTTTTGATGCAAGATTTGATATGTGTGAGTTACGAATCTATTCGTAGATGTAAATTATAATATTATTGTGCACAAATATCTTTTCCTAAGATAGTGATGAAATGGACTATTTGATACAAGAAAACTCAATAAGTTGAGCGACTTCTGTATTCATCATATCACTCATCTCATGATTTTTCTATCATATAATTTACAATACTACTATAACTAACTAACTACACTTCTTTTTCGTATAATTTTGGTCTGTTTTTCGTGTTTGCTATTTTTTGAGGATAATGTTTTGTAATGTTATATCTAATGATATTATCCCGCAATATTGAGATGCCCTTAATTACTAATATAGGAACACACATTTTGTAATAATTACAATGTCTACCTATTGAAATTATAGTCCTGATACTGACTGACCAACAGGCAGACAAAACAACAGGTAGCATTTAGGACAGTTTTTGACACCCTTTGGTTGGAAGCCTAAAAAAACAATGTAAATAATATACTCAGCAGCACAAAATTTTGCCCGCGCTCCATACAAAATACCTATTACTGCATACATTTGCGGGCCAGATTTTTGCCGCAGTATATTATGTACCTATTTACATTAGGGCTCCTAAGTCATCACCATCATCATCATATCAGCCGTAGGACGTCCACTAATTGGACACAAGCCTCCCCCATAGACCTCCAGTCGCCTCGAAGCGGCTTGCATCCACCGTGAACCCGCGACTTTAACCTGAGGCTGTATTGCCTAACGATTCTGACGATCGCGATCGCAATCAACTGACAGTTTTTGTATGCGAAATCTGTCATTTGATTGCGATCGCGAGCGTCAGAAACGTGAGGCAACGGCCACAGAGGTCATCCATCCAGGACTCCTAAGTTACAATGATTCAAGTCACTAACAAACTATTCAAGTCACTACCATTAAGTGTAGGATTAAGTGCATCTTCCCATTTACACTTTAAGACTCGATATTTCATTTAAAAAATAGCTCGGTTTTTCCGACCACGGCTTATTATAGACGTGGGCGTAATGCCTTAAGTCAATACATTACCACTCACCAGATTTTGTTGCTTATCGAGTCAAAAGAAGTTCCTAAGATAAATGACCCGCACATAAAAAAAATGAAAATGAAAAAAATATTTATTACCAAAAACCAGAAACAATTTCAAACATTAATTCGGCGACACCCACACTAGCAGAGCCTTATCGCATGTACAATGGCCTGCATAAGTGGATGGACACCTTACGTTCTATAATCGTTTGAACACGAGAGTTGACGATTTGGTTAGGTGTTCACAAGAAATGAACTAGATGGCGCTGTTAAACAGTATTATGATATGATCGATATTTTATCCCTACGTAACAGCAATGTGCCGATAGCTGAGTTGGTCGGCTGCTTAGATAAACTCGTAAATGATCATAAGTTCGTATCCTACATATCAGAATTGTTTTTTTGTTTTTATTTTTTATTTATAATTTCTATTTTAATTTTGTAGATAACTGATATGGAAATAAAAAAACTCTGAAAAAAGGATAACGTTGCAACAGAAATAATACACGTTTTGAAGTTAAAACATATTTTTTTTTCCTAAAACAATATCTATTCATTAAATATTGACGCAGTTATTATATACTATATATCAATTAAATAACTGAAAACCAGAAAGTAGTTTGCGAAACAGAGTAGAATCGATTACACTGTTTTAAATCAGGTAGTGTTTGAGTTTTTAAATCCTTTTTTTATTGTGCCAGTCTAAATATTACGAATTCATACGCCAATAAATGTTTTAGATGTTTTCAACAACTAACTTAAAATAAAATGAAAAAATATTTTTCCTGTGTGTCGTGTGAGGTTTTTCAGTTATTTTATTAGCACTGATCAAAAGTTGTATTTAAAAATTTTATGAGGTATTAGCTTAAGTGACATTTCCGATTCTGGAAAGAGGATTGAAGCTGAACCCACAATAAAAAAATAGTATTTTTGAAAGTAAATTGACAGTTATAATAAGATACAGTCATATATATTGAACTTTCCACACTTATCTCACATAAATAAACAAAACTATCAAGTATAATTAAAAGTTTTGTCATAATAAATCAATAATTACTTCTCATAACAAAGTGATACCTACAGGATCACAAATATAAGATAAATATTTGGTTCATATAATACAGTGTGCTAGGAAATCAGATGCGGATATTTTAAGGATCGATTATTTGCATCCGTCGTTAATTGGTTTCAATAAATTAAATTAAAAAAAAATACAGTTAATTTAATTTAATGCCGAGGATGAATTTTTTTGAACGGAATGCTATTTTGTATGAAGCAAAAAAATATTACCACACTATACTTAAATAATTTATGGTTATAATAATTATTAGGTTATTAATTACATACCCTGAAAATATCCGCACGTATATATTATTATAACATAACTGTTGAGTATATAACCGGTCTACACGTAACTATCATTTTATTTTAATAACTGTTGAACCACCGATGATTGCGATAACTGCTTGCAAAAAGAATCGCATCGATGCAACTAGATTTTCACACATATTAGAGCCGCGAAATACTGTCCCTTATTTTTACACATGGGCTTCTAACGTTTCCGGAGTTCGTTTTTGTATTACCCAACGACATGTAAACATGGTTATAACAAATCATAATTTTTCAATGGATTTAAATCCGGTGATCTGCAGCCAAGGAACGACTTTAACATTATTTGTGGTTGATTTAAGCCAGTCCTGCACCATATATAACTGTTTTTATCTGTAAACAATATAAATAAACAAAAAAATATAACGTAGATATCATTTTAATGAAGAAGTTGGTAGGATGAACGTAACCAAAAAAAAACTCACATTAACATTTCTCTAGAAATTTCCGACATATTTTTTCCTTCTTCATATAAATTAATAATTTCCACAACTTTTAACCATCTCAATATTGCGATGAGAAACTCATTTTAAAGATAAATTACGATAATCAGCAATTCAACTTGAAAGAGACGATCAAACCATGTTGCAAGCAGCTGAACAAGTAGCAAAATCTTTGTAATAAAAACTTAGCCTGGTAGTTTGAAGATCTTCAGTCTACCCTCTATGTTTCGTTAAACACGCATGACTTACGATTAATTTAAGACGACCCGATATAGATCGATTTTCATCGCTTATGATAACAGTAATATGGTCAAGTGGTTATGAACTTCGTTCTTCGTTCGTATGTCACAAGTTCAAATCCCACCAGGAGATAATATTGAGTTGTGTTTTTTAAATTTACTGCTAATTTGGAGATTACTAAAGTTGACACTCATTCGCAACATGGGTCATCATAAATAAGATTTCATTATCATCAGCCTCCCAGCCTATTGATACACGTCCACTGCTGGTCACAGGCCTCCTTCAGAATGAGAGGCTTGGCCGTAGTTCCCACGCGGCCAGTGCGGATTGGGAACTTCACACACACCAAAGAGTTGAACAAGAAACGATAGTAATGCGAATAATAATATTCTCTCTCTCTTACGATAAGTACGAAAGAGACAGAAAATTCGTTACGCGATTCGCCGGTATCATCCCACGGTGTCCCACCCAGGCAGGACATAATTTAGTTACTACGGCAGCGAAATATAAAATTTCTAACATGAGTTATAAAATATTTTTTTAAGGTCAGCGCCAGCGCCATCTAGTGAGATATTAATAAACTAACTAAGTTAGTAAATAAGTAAATACCGCTAATACACTCAAACACATAGATGGCGCTGTTTCTCGCGTCAGACGATTATGTTGGAATTGTCCATCGACTTTTGCAGGCCATAGTACATGGCTTTGTATTATCCATCACAATCAATTCAGCCCACTAGAGTTGAGTATTTTTAGTCTTTCACAATTATTATTTTTCGGTATTTTCGTAACATGTTGTATACAGAAAAATCAGGACTATCTATCTCCAAAATGCTACTTTCTAGTTTAATTTTTACGGTTTTAACAAAAATTATCTATTAGATAAATAAGCATTCAAATTTAAACCCAGTTTAATCGTGTGTCTATAGGCAAGAAACATTTTGCAAGTTGCATAACATTGAGAGGTCGAAAAGTAAACGACCTTTAAGTGATCGACGAGTGCCGCAATGTAATGCAACTCGCACAATTTTTTCATCTCTTAAACTAGACTTTAAGCCGAGTTTAGACTTGCAAGAAAAATCGTGCAAGTTGCATTACGAGTACATTGCGAGGCCGTAAAGCCAATGAGTTTGTAGTGGTCAATCGAGCGCCGCAATGAAATGCAACTTGCACAATTTTTCTTGGAAGTCCAAACTCGGCTTTAGAAGCTTGTTCCAAAGAGTTTGCTTAGTTTAAATTCTTGCTAAATTAAGAACCAAATCTTAAAATACTCAGCGGCACAAAACTTGACCCACTATTATACATACGTACAAAGTAACCTATTTCTGCATACATCAAGGGCCAGATTTTTTATTTTTTTTTATTCGACTGGAAGAAAAAACGAGCAAGTGGTCTCCTGAGGTAAGAGATCACCACCTGCCCATAGACACCTGCAACACCCAGGAGATTGTAGATGCGTAGCCAACCTAGAGGCCTAAGAGATGGATACGTCAAGTGCCAGTAATTCACCGGCTGTCTTGCTCTCCACGCCGAAACACAAACAGTGCAAGCACTGCTGCTTCACGGAGGATTAGCGAGCAGATGAGATCGGTGGTAGCAATCCGGGCGGACCTCACAAGTCTACCATCCTGCCTGATTTTTGCCGCTCAGTATATACGTAAAGAAAGAAAGAAAAGAAAGAAAGAAAGAAAATCATTATTCGTGACATAAAAAAGACAGCAACAATAATAAAATAAAATAAAAAATGTTACTATTAATCAAGCTTCAAACGAATGTGTAATTTATAATGTAAATACGTTTGTGATACAAACAAATAGGAATACGTCAACGAAACTGTAATTACTGCAAGTCAAACTAAGTTTTTACAATAATTCCGAAGTCAGGTTCCCTGGGGATAGGATGTTTGCACAAGCCGTTCTCCATTTTGCTGCAGTCTGAAGTAGGAGACCCTAGGTGTTCTCTAGTCTGAGTTACAGAAGATAGTTGTGCAGCGAAGTCTATGTAAAATATATTTTAACTCCCGACACAAAAAGACGGGAAGTTTGACGCTAATCTCTGTCTGTCTGTGCATCCCTCAAACGGTGGACCGATTTCGTTGCGGTTTTTTATGTTAAAGCTAGTTTCCTTAAAGTGGTTCTTAGCTATGCTTCATTAAAAAAAGTCCACCGCCGTTTTGCGTTATTGAAGTTTGAAAACTTCAATCTTGTTTTTTTTTCTAAGTTGGTTTGGTTAAAGATTAATTATTAATAAATTAATTAATTTGATTGCTTAATAACGATATCTCTTGTCCGGGTGAGCGGTTAGTTCCGATGGAGTGCCGAAAAGTTTTCTCGATGAGGGCTACGGCATATATGTCGCTAGTGTCGCTGCTTTAGTGGCTAAATAAGAAACAACACAGGCTGAGATATGAGGTGCATAGAAGAAATTCGTGTCTGTATCGTTGTCCAGCCGTGGGTAGTGGTATAGCACACGGCACGGAAGCCGAGACCTGTGTTCGATTCCCAGCGCTGGTCTATTTTTCTGGTTTTTCTGTGCATCTGATATTTCAGTTTGTATTTTCGTATGAAATTTATTTATTCACTGAATTCCATAAGATTATTTTTATTTTGAGCATTTCTATTGCTGCTACAAACTACAAATAATATAATAAAAAGTTAAGTAGAGCAAATCCCAAAGGCTTACTTTGACTGCCAAATGGGTATGATCCATGTATTCCTAAATATTTTACAGAGTAAACTTCAATTATAATTTAATGCAAATGCACTAGTTGGAAAGTATTTAAGCTGTGTCAAAAACGACGATTTAAAGTCAACTGTCCACTAAAACTTGGAGAGTAGGGAAAAGACAAGTCTCATTCCTTCAGTGCAGTTTAACTTCTCTGATTGCATTCATTAAGTAACTTTCTAATTGTAAATTCGTTTGTTTGAGTTCTGAAGTTCTTTTTCCGTTTTACCATTTTCGTTCTATCTCAGAGGTGATTTGATTTTAGCGCTGTCATATCTTTTGATGAGTAATAGTACATTTGTTCTTAAAGGCGGTAAATAAGGAATTACGAACGAGACTCTATTAGAAGCCCGAAGTCGAATTCATTCGACAAACAACAAAGTGAATTCCTTTAATAGGGAAAATAATTTATTGAATCAGGCGTTACATTGCGGAGGTTCATAATATCAATGAACTTAATTACTTTGCTCACTCGTGGCCTTTTTAGTTAATTAATAAGGATAATAATTCCGTTATTCTTTCTGAGGTACAAACCCGAGAAAACAGGATTTCAAAAGCTTCCCTTATTCATACTTTTGTAAGCCTATTCTGCCTCACTGCTGGCTGAGCTGAGCGTGAGCAAAGGCCTCCCCCGATACTTCCACTGCTATCTGACCCCTGCATACAAGGGCCAACTTTCAAGAAGTATAAGTAGTTAAGTTCATTCCGCCATCGCCGTCTAGGTCTGCCAAGTCACCCTTTCGAGTTGGTGGCGTCCACTCGGTGGTATCTTGGCCCAGAACCTCGTCTGGCACGCGCATGCATGGCCAACCCAGTCCCAATTTAGCGTAGACTCCTTCGACCTACATCTGATGATCAGTCACTGATTCAGTGATTAGAGTCATGGAGCGCAGGGCGGTATTCCGGATTCATATCTATAACGGAAATAAAAAACCGGGCAAGTGCGAATCGGACTTGCGCACCGATTGTTCCATACACATTTATAGGTATGTAAACGGGATCATGTCTGGACGATATTTCTCGATTTTCCGACTGATTTAATACATCCATTGCATGCAGAGCCACTCTTAAGCAAAATGTATGCACTGTGGGGTCAGATTATATTGGTCATTGATAATTCAATTCAATTCAAATATATATATTGGCTTTGAATTTTGACTTTGACTTTCCAGTACCTTCGGCTTTCGAGCCAGTCGGCATGGCAAGGACGACGGCAAGCGTCCAGACGGGTCACCCTGTGCCATGGAAGGCTCGGTAGGGCCCTGGCGTGGACGCTACATGCGTTGATACTTTCGCGCTGTCCCACATCCAGGCAACTAGCTCAAAAGCCGGCGCTGCGGCTGATCAGGCTCAAATACTCAAGCGCCGCAAGTACTCCTCCTTATTAAAGGATTACGAGTTTGCGGCGCTTGCTGTTGAGACGTTAGGGCCCTGGTCAGCCGACATGATTTTTTTATAAAGGCCCTGTCTTCCCGGTTGGTCGACGCTTCTGAGGACCCAAGAGCTGGCGCGTACTTATCCCAGCGGATCTCACTTGCGGTCCAAAGGATAATGCGGCCAGCGTCATGGGAACCCTGCCACAGGCAGATCTTAAGACGGGGTATTCTTTTTATAAAATCTATCTTAGGTTAGTTCTTTTTATGTATGTAAACTTACAATTGTACAAAATAATGTAAATTACTTATTAATCGATAAATATTGGTTTCTTAATTCAAATGATTCAAATTCATAATTATTATTAAATTTATTTTTATGTACAGACAGACATTTTCAAACTTTTCTAGTTGGTTGTGTTATAATAGCTACCTTCATACCAAATTTCAAGTTTCTAGGACAACTGGAAGTTAATGTAAATAGGTTTTCAGTGCTCTGCAATTTGTATGGAAACACGTTGTTTAATGACTGTAACTTTTGATTGCGTTGACTTAGAAGTTTGATGTTTCAGGTCTTCAAGGAACCGCAGGTTTGAGTATTCGATATCAATTTCAGCTTGATATCTCTACGCGTTCCTGTGAAAAGGGTCTTGACACACACAGACGGACAACAAAGTGATCCTATAAGGGTTCTGTTGTTTCCTTTTGAGGTACGGAACCCTAAAAAACACGGTGAATAGTATAAAACCTTAAGTTTAGTAGTGTATGGAATCCATTATATGCGCTAATACTAGTGGAATCGACTTGAAGCTAACATTACTAATATTTGAAGAAAGAAAGAAAGAAAAAATACATTTTGAACATAGCGTGACAACACTGCTGGCCCTATACTACGAAGTGCAAAATTCGAACTTCGTATCTTGCCGTCCCGCTGACGCTTAAATCATTTAATACGAGAGTGAGAGGGACGGTACGATTACGAAATTCGATTTTCCAATTTCGCAGTAGCCCCCCAGAATATACCGTTGGTGCGAATACCGACCGGGGCTAACAAAAATACAGGTTGTTTTACTTGGCCGCGAAATTAACAGTTGTCGTAGAGGCTTGCTGGTTGCCACGTATTTTACAAGCTTTTATCTAACTTGCAATATATGTATGTATGTACGAATATCTATGTACGTATCTTTTACCTTTTAATGAGCTATTCTTGTATATTTAAATACGAGTATTTCGGGAACCTCGATGTTATTTGCTATGTAGGAGTTTTCGGGGCGAACAGTCGGTCTAGCTTAGTCTCATTTCTGCATGGGAAAACGCGCGTAGCCCGAGTGAAGCTCAGTCGCCCGGGTACCTACTGTATACATATACCTGCATATCTATCTAATACCTTTAAGCGTGCAATTCTTGTGTACATACGAGTATTTCGGAGATCTCGGAAACGGCTCCAACTATTTCGATGAAATTTGGTATGTAGGGGTTTTCGGGATGAAAATAATATAGCTTAGTCTTATCTCTGGGTGAAAACGCTTGTATTGTTTTTCTCCACAAACACTGAGACTGCGTATCCCAGGCGTTACTTACTTATATACAGTGTGGAAAAATAAGTCGGCCCTGGAGGGAACTAAAACTTAATCCTTAAGTTGGCTCTATTTTACTTAAAGTTAAAATGTGTTAGTATAGAAATTTATCCTGAATAAAATGCTATCGATGATAGTTTCATTATAAATAGTGTTTTTTTTTAATTTAGTTGGTTCTAGTCCGCGAGGGGGCAAGCGAGTTTTTGAATGGAGTTGAAATGCATCTTTGATGCATATTTCTTATATTCTTAAGGATGTGTTCTTTCAGTAAAATGAGCCACTTATGATTTAAGGTAGTTGCCCTAGAGGCCCGACTTATTTTTCCACACTGGTATAATGATATGACGGGTCAAATCTTGTAGGTTAGAACGAATTTTCAGTGGTCATATTACCTTGAAATTTAGCATACTTTATGTTAGACGACCAGATTGCCTAGTGGTTAGAGGAACCTGACTACGAAGCTTGAGGTCCGGGTTCGATTCCCGTGTCGGGGCAATTTTGTAATGAAAAATACGAATGTTTGTTCTCGGTCTTGGGTGTTTAATATTTATTTAGGATGTATCTATCTATAATTTATATTTATCCGTTGCTTAGTACCCATAACACAAGCTTTGCAAGCATACTTTGGGACTAGGTCAATTGTGTGAATTGTCCCGTGATATTATTTATTATTTATTTATTTAAATCTGGTGACAATACATTAATGTAGTATGGTAGTGACATCCTAGTGGTCTGGCCAGGATCTTATCCGCAGGACGGGTCTCCTCAACGGTTAATGGCATCGACGTGAAATTTGGTACGGAACGTTATGTAATGCGAGGAAGGGCTATAACAGATCTCTCTCCAGGCAGGTTGCAGTTTGAATGACAATCCAATTATAAACAAAGTACAGTCACCAAAAACTTTTTTATATAAGAGAGGAAAACGAGCATGTGGGTCATCTAATGGGAACCAATCATCGCCACCTATGGACACACGTCAACACGAGGTGTAAAACAGGTGAGTTGTCTGTATTAATAATGAAATGTTTTAACAAAAACTTTCACTGGTAGTTGACTTGCGATACAACCGACACTATAGATGTAAAGTTGAAATATAAGTGTTTTCTGGTACGTTACGAGAAACACGTCTCTCCAGCACATGCTGGAACTTTGCTATTCTACTAAACTTAATCGCCCCTTGGGGAGCCGCGAAACGTGAAAAATCTAACCTATTACTCACCTGATAAAATGCTCTAAAAAACTTTGTTATTTTTTTTGTGTAATGAAACAAAAATGCAAAATGGACTTTCTCATAAAATTCAACTAGAAATGAAACAAAAAACTTAAACGTAGCAGCCATCACAGACACTAAACTTGATAAAATATCAATTTTTTTTTGTTCGCCTGGATGGCAAACGAGCAAGTGGGTCTCCAGAGAGTAAAAGATCACCACCGCCCATAAACAGCACTACACCACAATGTCTCTTATTTCTCTTGTCCTATTTATGTTTTACTGTGTTTTTTGTGTTCGTGTGTTTTTTCTTGTCAATAAATGTTGTGAGTTTGAGTTTGAAACATCTGCAACACCAGGGGTATTGCAGATGCGTTGCCAACTAAGGCCTAAGATGGGATAACTCAAGTGCCAGTAATTTCACCGGCTGTCTTACTCTCCACGCCGAAACACAACAGTGCTAGCACCTCTTCTTCACAGCAGGATTAGCGAGCAAAATCAATGTACGCCTTATAGTTGTTGAGTAAAATTCCTGTAACAAAGGTCAGACGAAATTATAAGGGTTCCGTATTTAATTTTTGACCGGAACCCTAAAAAGGTGACTTTTATGTACAATAAAGCTTTAATAAATATAGTAAATACTAAAGCGGCTGCCATACGCGAGTCTGTCACGTAGTAATTATTATGTAAGTAATATAATAGCCCCATTCCCGTCAAAAAGCGGCTTTATATGAGAAACCAACACGGTGTGCTATGGAATGTCACTTGTGCTAATGATTTCCATAGTTATGTTCATCGTGCTGGAACAGCATAATGCAAGCACTTTTGCTAAGTGGCAGGATGAAGAGTACGTTGATACTAGCGATCTGAATGCACCTTTCATGTGACTAGCTGTCACTCACTTACCGTTTCGCACTTGCTTCCTCTTGCTTTCTTTTTAGGGTTCCGTGTCTCTATAGAAAGAACCAGCCTAGTGCTGTCTCGGACAAAGGCAGTGTGGGTTTAGTACCTACTAATATGCGGCAAATCGAGTACTGCCTTTTCGCAACGTAACGTTGGCAAACGTTTCATTCGCAACTTTTCATTTCGCAAACTCTTGAAACTGTAAATATTTCAGGATTATTTCAGGGCCATCCTGTAGATCCCTTTAGGTTAGGTTTGGTTAGTTTTTATAAAAATTCTAAAAATATTTCCAGTTCAGAAATATTAAACAGTTGGGAAATGAAAAGTGCGAAAATGAAACAGGTTGCCAAACGTTATTCGCCGAGGCCTTAAACTTAAAGCCTACTAGGCTGGATAGTTTCCCTATTAAGTTCATTGTACGAGTAAAT
>NC_133496.1:7779208-7831595 GCF_025370935.1 Choristoneura fumiferana | reverse complement strand
ATACCATAAATGCGAAAGCACATGTGTGTGTGTGTGTGTGTGTGTGTGTGTGTAAATTAATTTGTGTGTGTGTCAATGTAATGTGTGTATTTTGTGTGTGTGTATAGTTGTGGTGTGTGCATGTGTGTGTTTGGCTCTCCTACTTTAGCTATAAGTATGGAAGATAGGCTACTTTTCATCCCGGTTTTTCACGAGATCGGAATAAAATATTTACATGCTAGCCTTCTAGTCATGGTTTGCGCAGTGTTTAACTGCATGACCCAGTATCATTTTTAACGGTTTTTTTTCACTCGTTCAAAACTTTACAGCTACTAATAATAACTAGCTGTTGCCTGCGATTCAGGCTGTCAAGAATTATTACATTTGGGATCCGGGGAAGCTTTGTCCATCTCAGGATTTGTAACTATCTTCATACAAAATTTAATCACACTGGTTGAATACATATTTTCGGGCTGGAAGCTTAACAAACCAACAAAATACGGTCACGCTTGTTGTATATCAGCCATCAAGGGGTCTCTTTTTTCAATTTTTTAACAACCCGCTTATAACCCCCGTAACCTTTTACCGAAAATATACATAAAACACGAAATTTTGTGAAGAAATGCTATCGCACTCGTCAAGTAGGAGAGATAAAGCATATAATTTACGATGCTTTTAGTACTAATGGCAAAAGGCTTATTGCGAAGCCATCATAAATCAAATAGAAGGTGCTACTTGGCCAAGAAGAATCTGTAAGTATCTGATGACACGTTTTTGGATTCAAATCAGTTGTGATGTCCATTGCTCTTTTTTTTTGTAGTGAAGAAAACCCTTCAATTTACGTAAAAACTTTATAAGTATGTATTAATTAAGTGGATGACGCCTGGTCGATCTTCGCTGAAGTAAACACTCATAATTCGTTGATTTTATAAGAAAAAGTTTTCACCCCTATTAATTCCATTGTTCGGATTGCTACCACCATCTTGCTCGCTAATCCTGCCGTGAAGCAGCAGTGCTTGCACTGTTTGTTTCGGCGTGGAGAGTAAGACAGCCGGTGAAATTACTGGCACTTGAGGTAGGCAAGCCTCTAGGTTGGCAACGCATCTGCAATACCCTGGTGTTCAGATTTTTATGGGCGGTGGTGATCTCTTACCATCAGGAGACCCACTTGCTCGTTTGCCATCCAGTTGAATAAAAAAAATTAGAATAATTCTATTTTAGTAGATCTCTATTATCTCTACTCTACGCTCTCATGAAATATGTCTACTAAATTTTAAGATTTTCGCTCCTGTAGTTTCGGCTGGGCGATGATATCACTCAGGAAATGTTATTGGACACTTTTGAATAAACACACCTACCTAATTAAAACACAGGTGATTGACCGAATATAGTTACATATTTGCGTAATTCACTTCAACTTCATTCATTTTGACGACCGGTTAACCAAGTGGTTAGAGGACTTGACTATGAGCTTGAGGTTCCCCCCGTCGGGGCAAATATTTATACATGAATAATACGAATGTTTATTCTGGGGTCTTGGACGGTTAATATTAATAGTTATTTATTCGTATGGCTTAGGTAATACTAAATACAATCGTTCAAATTCACAATAAAATATCTATATTCTGTATCCATTGGATTGCGTCGTTGTCAAGGGTAAGCAGGTCTGCTGGTTGACCATCGTATTTAGTGAGTGGGCAGTGGGCGATGATGTGCTCGATGTCCTGCACTGGGGCTCCAGACTCGCATGCTGGTGACTCTGTTCACCTACATTTGTGCATAAATGCTCGGCTTCGGCCACAGCCCGTTCTCATTCTGTTCAACTGGCACCAGTCCTTCCTGGGAAGCGAGAAACCAGGCAGTTTCGCTGTGGGGTTTATTTTGGTTGGCACATTTTTTGGTTCATTAGCAGCCCATTCCCTTTTCCAGCTTTCCATCATATTAAAGTTGAATATTTATAGTAATATTAATATTAATTTTATTATTAATAATAGTTTAGTATTTAGTCCGTGGTCAAATCAAAAAATCACAATCTTATAAGGTTAGTTTAAATTAGGCACAGTTTTGGATCCACCATCCCTGAAAGCAGCACAATATCCCGAACAGAAAATATGAATTTCGTCCTTTAAAACGCAATGTACTCAAACCAATCTTATTTCAACTCAAATTTATGCGGTCCCCGTTGTATTCGCTTCCCCAAACGACATCTAAGGTTTCTGTGAATCAAACTCATTTATGTAATGTCATTTTACATTAACGTTTATACATTTTGCAGATTGCGGAGCCTCCTTGTTTCAGAGGCATTTTATTATTTGATGCCTTGAAATACGAGGAAGTGTTTTACTGAAATGCTTCTAGTATATATTTCCTGTGTGTTTTTTTTAAGATACTTGCTTCTGTACTCAACGTCAATTGGTAGTAAATGAATATCCAAGGTGGGCCCTGTAACAGAAACAAAAAATTAAACCACAGCTTTCAGTCTTCATCTTGAGCTAATTTAGTTCTTTAACTTTTGAAAATAGCTTGTATTATGATTTTTATTACAGTTTAAAGTTTAATTGAACAAGCAATGTACTTACAGCGAAATCCGTCATTTTGTTACGGGACAGGCGATGTCATTTAGGCTATTGGATGCCGTACATTGAAAATACCATTTAATTTGTTTGGAATAAACATAATGATAAAATTGAAAGTTGTAGAACTAAAGCAGTTTCATTTGAGTAGCAGAACCCGGGTTTAAATTTCTTGCTCCTGTTACAGGGCCCACCCGGTATACTTCGTAATGTAATTTTGATGAGTCTTTTTATTCAAAAACGCTTTAAAAAAATAGTACGTATTAGGTAACTATGAAAATAAAAAAAATAAGTGACCGTTTGTCCTTGCTATGCTATATAACAATAAATAAATAATAAGTTGAAGTTTCAGTTATTTTATTTACTTCCCTTTTGTCGAAAATGCTGGCAGCAGTCCACTGTATCGTGAACGCAGTGACATTGATACATTGGAAGCTGGGTGCTCAATACTCGTATACTGTTGAAGTTAATGTTCTTAATCGAATGTGCATTGGAACTACACGGTCTAATTCCACACCGTTATTAGTCTCACCACCGGCGAGGAAACGATTGGCTATCGACTATTTTCTCGCTCAAGAAACGAACAAAAGATATAAGATCCTGTGTGAGTAAAAGAGACATATATATAAATAGTTGATCGCTGGCGGTTCACACTGCCGGCGAGAACTCGCTCTTACATCTTTTGTCGCAGCGACAAGAGCTATAAAACTCGCTGAGCTATAAAACTAGCTCAGCGATACTCGCTCAGCGCTGTTAGCTTGGCGGCCGCCCGGCTCGAGCGAGTGGAGCGAGTAATCGCCCGTCGTGCTCGAACACCGCTTTTCACTGCTCGCCCACTCGTTTCTAGTTACTCGCTCTGCTCGCTTCTCGCTCATCGTCGGCGTTGGGACAAGTGCCAAAGAGCCGAGGCGTAGGATGAAGACCCCCGCCTATTTCTGGTCGACTAGTAAAAGAGGTCTTTCACAAGTCGACCAGTAGGCAGGGTCTTCGTCCTTATGTTGTCAGCATCCTTAAAATTCATATTCGAAGCGTTTCTGCTCTTGTTTTATTATCCGGACAGCTGAGAAGTGGAGTACTCTGCATGCGTCTGTGTTCCCTGAGCATTGTAATCTGGCCGTCTGTTCTTCAAATCTAGGCTGAATTGGCATTTGTTATACTAATTAATAATCCGGAAACTTATTGTACAAAATAAATCATCCCAGCCTATATATATACGTCCCACTGCTGGGCACAGGCCTCCTCTCATAATGAGAGGGCTTGGGCCGTATTTCCCACGAGGGCCCAGTGCGTATTGGGAACTTCACACACACCATTGAATTACTTCGCAGGTTTGTGCAGGTTTCCTCACGATGTTTTCCTTCACCGTAAAACTCGTGGTAAATTTCAAATGTAATTCCGCACATGAACTTCGAAAAACTCAGAGGTGCGAGCCGGGGTTCGAACCCACGATCCTCTGCTTCAGAGGCGATATGTCAAACCACTATGCCACCACGGCTTACAAAATAAATAAACAAACAAAATTGACAAACATTACATAATATAAAGACTTATGACACAACATGAAACAGAACATTTATTATATACTTCCTGGCTGTTACCCGCGAGTCCTACGCGTAGTATTCGTTTATCGCTATCCCGCGGGAACTATGTATACCGAATTTGATTTAAATCGGCTCAGCGGTTTAGACATGATTGAGTATCAAATATCCAAATGTAAATAAATAAATATCATGGGACACTTGACACCAATTGACCTAGTCCCAAACTAAGAAATGCTTGTACTATGGACACTAGGCAACGGATAAACATACTTATATAGATAAATACATACTTAAATATATATCACACATAATATCTGCCCCGACACGGGAATCGAACCCGGGACCTCAAGCTTCGTAGTCAGGTTCTCTAACCACTGGGCCCATCTGGTCGTCTGATCGTTTATATTACTAAACATCAGTTTCAGTCAAGTGTGCTAACTCAATGTTTGCTGTACTATGCTATAGCTGGTCAACAACAAAAATAAAGCTGGTCGCCCACGAAACTCGACTCAGGTAAATTAATTCGAACACAGCGTCCAGCAAGTATTTTAAATGCAAGCTTCCAGGGCCGCAGTATATGTTAAAACAATACTTTAAGGTTGCTCGACACGCTAATGCCCAGTAGACGACACCCTGCTGTCGTCTCTATTGCTAATGACATAAGATTAAAGATGCCAACTATTGGGACAGTGACGAGCACTCGTACGTTTTCCTTACATACGACAAACATGTTCAGAAAGTTTTTTTACGATAGTCAAAGTTTTAGATAATTCATCACTTTCGCACAGGTTGCAAGTCTACTGAAAAGATTTATGGATGTCTTTTATCATTTGCCGAATTCGCTTATTACATTTGCCAAATGTCTAAGAGTTGTGTCCAAACCTGAACTAAATGGTTTTAATCAATAGGATTAAAAAGTACGCGTCGTCTTTATAATTCAGCTTTCAGATTACAGAAAAGTCTTAATTACATTTTGAGTCATTTAATAAAAAAGTTGAAAACCCCCGACTTTGATATTTCAAAGTTCTATTATCTCAAAAATGGCTAACTGATCTTAATAACACAGCTAAGAACAACGACAAGGAAATTAGATTTCGCATAATGATAACCGCATCACAGAATAGATAATAGTACCGCATTGAAATCGATCCATCCGTTTAAGAGCTACAATGCTGCAGACAGATAGACAGTTTAGACAGACAGGTAGTTTAGGTAAATTTAATCGGTCCTTTTACCTTTCCATTGCAGTGTCTACTCTTGTTTCTGTTGTCCTTTCAATCAGTCAAAGGTTAACTGGAAGAGAATCCTTTAAGGGATAAGTTCGCCTTTGTACATCTCTTTCTCTTGTTAACTGTAATTTTCATATATTTTATGTACAATAAAGAGTTACAATTAATACAATACATTTGACAACTTATAACACCCGTCTTTTTGCGTAGTGAGATAAATAATTGTTAACAAATCTAAATCATAGGTAAGTACAGTCAAGTGCTAAAATAAGTACCTACATAGATGTTAAATAAGTATATATTTAGTTAACAGTATTTAATACATTAAATAGATACATAATAATTCATTCAATAATATTCTCGAATTAGAAGCCAGTTATTAATTTTATGTTTATCTTTTTTCTCATATTTGTTTCAATAATATTTGTAAATTTCATGGTTGGTGTGGCAGTCAGGGATGTTAATGATTTTTAAAGTTGAAAGACATATAAGAAGATAAGAAAAACAAGTTGATTTTTTAAGTACATTGGATGTTCTGGCTTTTGGTTTTGGTTTTAAATGTTGTGTAAAAAACTACATTTCATTTCTAAAAGTTTTGCTAATAGTATGACAATAAAAGATAGCATTACTAAAACTTGGATGGTTTGCTACGAAACTAAAACGAATGATGAAATTAGTCTGTTTGAAAGGGAAATATCGTTGTTACGTTCACATATACTAGATAATATTTTAAATATAATTGAGTCTAAAAAAGATCACAATAAAGAAGAGAAGAAGTTTCATCTATTGAGAGAGCAAGTAAATTTTATATACAATTTCACCACGGGTTTTATTGATAAATATATAACGAATGAAAAGAAATTGACAAGGAAAACAAGAATTCATAAAGTTTTCCATCGTTTAAAGTCTAAAGTTGTCGAGGGTATTGAAGATAAATTGGTGATAAATCCCTTAAATACATTTAAATATAGGCTCAAAGCATGGCTTGTGGAAAAAGCATTCTAAACTCTGTTGATGAATATTTTTCCTCTTTTGAGCAATGACCCTATTATGTACGTTAGAGCGCTTAAATTTAATGTAATGATAGTTTGTAGTAAATATTTTGCATGCCAAAAGCTGGTGAAATATTATGTGATCCCTATACTATGTTCCATCTTTTGTACCATATTTTAAGCGAAATAAATTTTTTTTTTGAAGAATTACAAGATAGTGTTTCAAATACAAAATATTGCTTAAAAGATCAGACGGAACCGACAGAAACAAGAATGCTTGTTCCTAGATTATAACGGAACTCGAGTATATTTTACAAACCGATTAAATCGGAGAACACGGGCCATCTAAATAGATCTCATAATTCAAAACTAAAATCGAAATTCATAGAAGAAACAACCGTTTTGGATAATCCCAGTTTAAAGGATTCAAGAGAAACAATGCTCACAAAAATATAATATTTCTGAATAAAGCTTGTGAAAAATTCGATAATTTTATTTTGCTCCTAACATTTTAAGCGTAAGTAGGGGCAACTGTTGTACCTATGGACGATTGTACCTAAGGACACTAGCAGTAAAAAAAAAACTACAAACCATAGACTATTATCTTGAACACACCCGAATAGCATTTTTCTGGTATGGCAACATTAACTATCTGTCATTTTCGTATTTGTCAGTAGTATTGTCTTTTATGGCTGCGGAAAGTTTTCTACGTCAAAAGTAAGTTTTTATTCGTATTTTGAGTGTGTTTTCTAAAGTTTTAAGCATAATGCTGCGAGTCTCTTCGTAGTTAATGAATAACTTCATGATTTGTTTCTTATTTTATGTAGTTATTGCTGCTCTCGGGCGACTTTTAACGGACTGACATTAGTTTAAATTGTAAAGTGTCGAATTTGTACCTGTGGACAAGTTTTTTATCGTACCTATGGACTGTCCACAGGTACAAAATCACAGTTTGAACCTGTAGACAGCTAAATATGAATTTATTTTTCTGTTTGATATCAGTTTCTCGTGCTAAAACCGGCCAAACGCGAAAAAAAGTATGTCCTGAAAGTTTAACCGAGGTCATTATGGAAGTAAAAAATGGATGTTCTCGTAGAAAAGTTGCTGAAAAATTCAATGTGCCTAAATCGAGTATTTTCAAGTATGATAAGTTAAATCGAAACAAAAATTTGGAAAATATGGATCTTTTAAAAATGTAAGGAGGGTATTTGCTGAAGCAGAAGAGCAACAGCTACATGATTATTTAAAAGAAGCAGCATATTTGCACATGGGCAACAAAACAGAAACAAATACGGAAATTTGTGGAGACATTGCCATACGTTATGTGCATGGGATGCAAAAAATAGAATCCTAAAACAAGTTTACTTACATGCAGCATGTGTACTGCAATCCTAAGAAATGTGTTTTAAAGTCTTACAAGAATAATGTTGACTCTGACGACGAATCTAGCTTTATATGTCAAAAATGTTATGTGTTAAATGATGGCTCAGATGATGATGATGATGATTAAAGATGTAGGCGATGAGCTCCGACGATTCTGCTAAAGAGTTATACCGAGAATACTGCAATTCCAAATAACAAAAAATATATTAGGAGATTCTGAATGTATTGACAAATGTATTTCTATTTGTTTTGTTTTATTTTATTAAGATTTGGATGTTTAATTATTTTTCTGTAGTGTTTTGTTGATTTTTTGTTCATAGGTACGGTCCCGTCCACAGGTACAATTTTGTCGTCCATAGGTACAAACTGCAGTTGTACCTATGGACAAAATGAGCATTTTTAAAAATATGTTTACATCTCTATAGTTTTAGTAGATAATTAAAAACAAAATGGTGATTATGAAAGACCGTTTAATTAAGATACTAAAACCATAAATAGTTTTACAAAATTAATGACAGTTTTTTTTTAAATATTTAAAATAGTCTAAAAATTGGTAAGTGTCCGCAGGTACAACAGATGCCCCTAGTAATTAATTAAAATGCATAAATATAAGTAGAATGAATTTGATCTAGGCGGATAGCGGAGCCTTGATTCTGATTTATGTAATTATATACATTTTATGTACTGATTTGCGGTGTGCAATGAAGAATATTTGTATTGTAGTGTATTTTTTTTCTGTTCACTACGTGTGCTGCCAGGTAGTCACTAAATGGATTTTATGTAAGGTAGGCCAACTGTAGTATACGTTATATTGAATAATATTGACACTGCAGAATAGATATCCTGAATGTTGAAAGCAGTGCATAAAAGCTTAACATTTAATCGCCGGTCCGTTTCAAAATTAACAATTGCTGACAAAGTAGTGGCTATTCGTATAATTTCCATAGCCCAACTGGTGCCTAAATAAGCGCATATTAAACTGCAGGATTCCCCCGGGTTGGAAATATTAAAGCAAACGAAATGGAATGTTTTGAATTTTCAGACGGGGCTTAAAATTTCATGCCCGCTTTTATAGTGTTGTATCTCAGCTTGTCAAAGGGAGGGTATTAAATAAATTACTGCCTAACCTAAGGATTCCTCGTGAGTGGGTCGGGTTGAGGCATATACTTACATAGAAATGTAACCTTTATAGCCAACCGACTTCATGAAATAAAGAAGATTTGGGAAGTCTTTATAGAAAAAAAAGGGGTTCAGCATCTTTTTGCTGGTCGCCAGTTGTTAATCGATTGGTTTTGACAGAGCAATGACAATGACAAGACTCTTTACAGAGACTAATTCGTCAGTTGTATTCATCGGTTGCCCGCAACATTTGCGTTGTCGTCAGTTCATCCAGTGGGAGGCCTGTCAATGCTTTGTCTTCCGGTTCGTGGTCGCCACTTGAGAATTTTTCTCTCTCCTATGTGAATATCGGGATAATTCCTAAGACCCATCTATCTAAATACTAAATCTCATCGAAATTCTACAGCAATTTTAGTTTGAAACAAAACCAAGTCACAAGCTTTAGAATTTATCATCCTCCTGAAGCCCACCATTATAAATATTTTGAAAAAAATTGACAAAGCAATTAGAATCTAATTGTTTCGAGAATAAAGTCAAACTGCCGTCAAACTGCCATGGTGTAAAACAATAGAAAAACAAAATTATTTTTACTTTGTTACATTGTCATGGATTCCTAGTTCCCTTGAACTTATTGTGAACATTCTATTGCATATTGGGCCGAACGAGGTTAAAGCGTAAAAACCCCCGACATTGTCATGTCATAGTTCTATATCTCTGAAACGGCTGAACTGATTTTGATGAACCATAGCTAATAACCACCGCAAGAGCACTGGCATTTACGTGAAAAATACCGCATTGAAATCGGTTCATTCATTTGAGAGCTACGATGCCTAAAACACACAGATAGGCGTCAGGATCAGGCGTCAAATTTATAGCATCTCTTTTTTGCGTCGTGGGTTAAATTAAATTAGTAGCATGAGACATTGCTTTTTAAGGTGGATCAAGACGGTCGGAGCAATAAAAAGGCGTGTGGTTATAAAAAAAAAATAGAATGGAAAAGTACATAAGTACATATGTTTTTCAGTCAGCACTGTTCTTGTAGAAAAAAAGAAAAACACTGGCCTGAGACTTGAAGGATACTCGTAGGTAGGGAAACAGGGCAGGGTGTTAAGGTAGCCTCGGAGCGTCCAGTCGCGCCGGCGATCTACTCCGAGGCAGCCGAGTGGAGTGGAAGTGGGGATGAAGATGAATCAGCAGGCAAAAGGAAGGGCTGAAATGAAACACCCTGCTGCTGCAAGCAAGCAGCACCCATCAAAGTCTCGTTTTTCAGGCCAGAGAAATAAAGCTAAACGATACTTGGATCAGGTTTTACAAAATATAAAAGAAATAAATGTTAGAAATAGAGCAAATAATATTAACAATACCGGAGGCAGACCTCATATCACAAGTAGTTCAGTGAAATGTTTAGCTATCACTGAGTAAAAGTATTATTTATTTCTAAAAGAAATCAAATTTCGGCTTACGCCTTGCCAAAAAGTAGAGCCAATCGCGGGGAAAAACAAAAGAGTGCCCATCAATAATTTAGAATTTTGTTCTTCTCCAAGCGGCCAGTTGCGCACCGCGGAAGTTTGCCATGGCCATGTTACATACAAATGCATAGTACATTTGTATGAAACCAACATTACCTGATCAAAAATATACGATTCATAACTCAAAAAAAAAACCGGCCAAGAGCGTGTCGGACACGCACGCCCAAGATAGGGTTCTGTAGCCATTACGAAAAAAATCAAATCATTTTTTTCTAAGGATTTCGTATTGTGAATATTACTATCTACCTTAGGCTTCTAACATTCAGTTTTTTTTCAATTTTTTCCACCCAACAGTTTAAATTTGCACTTTAATTGCGCAAACAGATCACTGTAGGGGCCGCCCGGATTGCTACCACCATCTTGCTCGCTAATCCTGCCGTGAAGCAGCAGTGCTTGCACTGTTGTGTTTCGGCGTGGAGAGTAAGACAGCCGGTGAAATTACTGGCACGTGAGGTATCCCATCTTAGGCCTCTAGGTTGGCAACGCGTCTGTAATACTCCTGGTGTTGCTGATGTTTATGGGCGGTGGTGATCTCTTAACATCAGGAGACCCATTTGCTCGTTTGCCATCCAGTCAAATAAAAAAAAAAAGATAAAAATAAAAGGTAGCAAGCATACAGTCAACCAATTTGGTTCCTAGGCCACCACAGAACCTTGTCATTTTGATATTTTACATCATACAACAAGCATTGCTATTAGATAGACAAATCAAAATTATTTACTATGGCAAGGTTCCATAGTGGCCCTAGAAATCAAATTGGTTGACTGTATATTAAAATCATTAATGGAATAATGGGTCTCCGCAAGGTAAGATATAAATGATACTATGTGTAGGTGTGAACGCTAAGTAACGCTATCTTCCGTTAAGCGCTGGCCCTATGCTACGAAGTGCAAAATTCGAACTTCGTATCTTGCCGTCCCGCTAACGCTTATATTATTTAATACGAGAGTGAGAGGGACGGTATCAAGGTTGGTTAAGGTACAGTTTTTCCGTAGTATTTCCTAATAATTATTACTATAAGATAGGAGTAAGGCGGAACTAATAAAATAATGGAAAATGTAGTTGATGTTAGGTACAAGTTTTGTTGTTTCTGTTACGCGTATATTTTTTTATATTTTTTATTTAATTAGGTGCTCAATTTTATTTTTCAGGCTTCTTTTTAATTTCCTAAATATAATATATACACACAGGCGCTTCGCGTTTTTGACTCGAAGTGAATTGAAACAAAGCTACAGCCATAAAGTCTCCTTTATTTACGGTTGGCTGCAACTCACAGGACTGCAATGTCACAGGTCAACACTAGGTTGACCTGTGACCAGAAAGGCAAGCTGTAACTGGTATTCTTGCTCAAAGCCGCCACTCAAGCCTTTTTCTCCCAATGGATTCTGTTCTGCGAGCAACGTCGCTCAGGCTACGCCGTTGCTTGTTTGTCCGTTTCATTGTTTGTTTATACTCTTTATCGTACAAAAAAGAAATACGAAAAGGTTACAAAAAAGTCATCATCATCCAAGCCCAACTGCTGGGCATAGGCCTCCTCTCAGAACAAGAGGGCTTGGGCCATAGTTCCCACGCGGGCCCAGTGCGGAAAAAGTACTTAGTACAAAAGTGGACTTATTCCTGAAGGGATCTCTGACAATCAACCTTTGAGTGGTAGAAAAGATATGTCATATAATTTAAGCTCCTTACCATACCTACTGCCCCAATGCTAATTTGGAAATACCTTCAGTCCGGCCTTCAATGAGCACTGGGACTGAATTTTATTTTTAATTATGACATGATACGTTGGCCAGGCATATCACGATGTGCCTGAGAAACAATACGGCAGATCGATTAGAGCAACGCATACGTTGATATTCCTAACTTTATACCGGGCACATCGTGATATGCCTAAAAAAGAAAAATTTAGGTACGACGAGCGAAGCGAGGAGTGGTTAGTATAAATTGTGACTACAACGCACGAGCCGAGCGAGCGAAGCGAGCGTGTCGCAGTAGCGGCCGGTGAAGTGCCAGAACCGATATGACGGCGTTTCATGATATGCCTAAACTGGCCAAATCATGAAATGGCGGCGTATCATGATATGACTAGGCATTTCATGATCTACCAAAACGTCACTAGGCAAATCAGTGAGTTTTGAACGATATGGCGGATGTCCCGCCGTAGCCTATTCATGAAATGGCGCCATTTCACGATATGCCTAGGAATTTCGTGATCTGGCGGAATTTACGATCGGCCGCCGACATACACACACAACTAATCAACAAATATTTTGAATTTGAATTTGAATTTTAGCGAAGAGAAAAAAAAGTGTGCCCACTGACCATCATCATCATTATCTACGTCCACTGTTGGACATGGGATCCCCCATAGAATATACCACTAGTTTCTTCTGTTAGAAGCGGCCTCCATCCACCATGCACCAGCGGCTTTAGCCAGGTTATATCCATCCACCTCGTTGGTGGACGTCCGACGCTACGCTTGCCGATCCGCGATCTCCATTCGAGAAAATGACATCCATTGCTTCAACGTGCTAATTTGCTTCGCTATGTCGGTAACTGCCTTCTTTCTCAGTAGTTATAATAAAAGAATATTAACAACATAAGGGTGTGGATCCCTATTTAAGTAAGTACATTAAATAATTTCATGTTTCACTGTATTCCACGACAATGTGATATTTATTAAACTTTGGCACCTATGTGTACACATCATGAAAAGAGCGATACAATTAAAACTTAAAGAAAAGAAAAGTATCAATATTTGCATTGTGGTGAGGTGCCCCTTAACTCGTCATCTAGATCCTGAGATTGCAGGACTAGTAGCAAATTAATCTGCCGCGAGCTCTGGACTTAATCTCCCAATCTGCTGCCCCGGATGTTCTAGTTAACCAAAGCTGCATTAATAATAATGGCGGCTAGATGTTACCGTGATATTGTACGAAATTTGTTATCTCTTGGGAACCGTAACATTTTTGATGCAAGATTTGATATGTGTGAGTTACAAGTCTATTCGTAGATGTAAATTCTAATGTTATTTGTGCACAAATATCTTTTCCAAAGATAGTGATGAAATGGACTATTTGATACAAAGAAAACTCAATAAGTTTGAGCGACTTCTGTATTCATCATCATCATCATCATCATCATCATGAATTTTTCATGATAAATTTACAATAGCTACTAACTAACTAACTACACTTCTTTTTTGTATCATTTTGGTCTGTTTTCGTGTTTGCTATTTTTTGAGGATAATGTTTTGTAATGTAATGTATCTAATGATATTATCCCGCATTTTTTTTGCTCTCTGGTCTTACCCTTAATTATTAATATAGGAACACACATTTTGTAATAATTACAATGTCTACCTATTGAAATTATAGTCCTGATACTGACTGACCAACAGGCAGACAAACAGACAGGGTAGCATTTAGGACAGTTTTTGACACCCTTTGGTTGGAAGCCTAAAAAAACAATATAAATAATATACTCAGCGAAACAAAAGTTTGCCCACGCTCCATACAAAATACCTATTACTGCACACATTTGAGGGCCAGATTTTTGGCCGCTTAGTATATTATGTACCTATTTACATTAGGGCTCCTAAGTCATCACCATCATCATCATATCAGCCGTAGGACGTCCACTAATTGGACACAAGCCTCCCCCATAGACCTCCAGTCGCCTCGAAGCGGCTAGCATCCACCGTGAACCCGCGACTTTAACCTGAGGCTGTATTGCCTAACGATTCTGACGATCGCGATCGCAATCAACTGACAGTTTTTGTATGCGAAATCTGTCATTTGATTGCGATCGCGAGCGTCAGAAACGTTAGGCAACGGCCTCAGAGGTCATCCATCCAGGACTCCTAAGTTACAATGATTCAAGTCACTAACAAACTATTCAAGTGTAGGATTAAGTGCATCTTCCCATTTACACTTTAAGACTCGATATTTCATTTTAAAAATAGCTCGGTTTTTCCGACCACGGCTTATTATAGGACGTGGGCGTAATGTTTAAGTCAATACATTACCACTCACCAGATTGTTTGCTTATCGAGTCAAAAGAAAGTTTCTAAGATAAATGACCCACATAAAAATGAAAATGAAAAAATTATATTACAAAAACAGAAACATTTCAAACATTAATTAGGCGACATCCACTAGGCAGAGCCTGTATCGCATGTACATGGCTTTGTATTTATCCATCACAATCAATTCAGCCCATAGAGTTGAGTATTTTTAGTCTTTCACATTTTATTATTTTCGGTATTTTCGTAACATGTTGTATACAGAAAAATCAGGACTATCTATCTCCAAAATGCTACTTACTAGTTTTATTTTTACGGTTTTAACAAAAATTATCTATTAGATAAATAAGCATTCAAATTAAACCAGTTTTAATCGTGTGTCTATAGGCAAGAAACATTTTGCAAGTTGCATAACATTGAGAGGTCGAAAGTAAACGACCTTTAAGTGATCGACCGAGTGCCGCAATGTAATGCAACTCGCACGATTTTTTTCATCTCTAAACTAGACTTTAAGCCGAGTTTAGACTTGCAAGAAAAATCGTGCAAGTTGCATTACGAGTACATTGCGAGGCCGTAAAGCCAATGAGTTTGTAGTGGCCAATTGAGCGCCGCAATGAAATGCAACTTGCACAAATTTTCTTGGAAGTCCAAACTCGGCTTTAGAAGCTTGTTCCAAAGAGTTTGCTTAGTTAAAAATCTGCTAAATAAGAACCAAATCTTAAAATACTCAGCGGCACAAAATTGACCCATACATACGTACAAAGTAACCATTTCTGCATACATTCAAGGGCCAGATTTTATTTTTTTTATTCGACTGGAAGAAAAACGAGCAAGTGGTCTCCTGATGGTAAGAGATCACCACCGCCCATAGACACCTGCAACACCAGGAGGATTGTAGATGCGTAGCCAACCTAGAGGCCTAAGNATTAAATTAAAAAAATACAGTTATTTAATGTAATGCGAGGATGAATTTTGAACGGAATGGTATTTTGTATGAAGCAAAAAAAATATTACCACACTATACTTAAATAATTTATGTGTATAATTAATTATTAGGTTATTAATAACATACCCTGAAATATCGCACCGTATATATTTTATTATAACATAACTGTTGAGTATATAACCCGGTCTAACACGTAACTATCAATTTTATTTTATAACTGTTGTACCACAATGATTGTCGATAACTGCTTGCAAAAAGAATCGCATCGATGCAACTAGATTTTCACACATATTAGAGCCGCGAATACTGTCCCTTATTTTACACAGTGGGCTTCTAACGTTTCCGGAGTTCGCTTATTTTGTTATCCAACGTTGACATGGTTATAACAACCATAATTTTTCAATGGGATTTAAATCCGGTGATCTGGCAGCCAAGGAACGACTTTAACATTATTTTTGTGTTGATTAAGCCAGTCTTGCACAAATATAACTGTTTTATCTGTAACAATATAAATAACATAAAAAATATAACGTAGATATCATTTTAATGAAGAAGTTGGTAGGATGAACGTAACCAAAAAAAAACTCACATTAACATTTCTCTAGAAAATTCCGACATATTTTTTCCTTCTTCATATAAATTAATAATTTCACAACTTTTAACCATCTCAATATTGCGATGAGAAACTCATTTTAAAGAATAATTACGATAATCAGCAAATTCAACTTGAAAGAGACGATCAAACGATGTTGCAAGCAGCTGAACAAGTAGCAAAATTTTGTAATAAAAACTTAGCCTGGTAGTTTGAAGATCTTCAGTCTACCTCTTATGTTTCGTTAACACGCATGACTTACCGATTAATTTAAGACGACCCGATATAGATCCGATTTCATCGCTTATGATAACAGTAATATGGTCAAGTGGTTATGAACTTCGTTCTTCGTTCGTATGTCACAAGTTCAAATCCCACCAGGAGATAATATTGAGTTTGTGTTTTTGTAAATTTACTGCTAGATTTGGAGATTACTAAAGTTGACACTCATTCGCAACATGGGTCATCATAAATAAAGAATTTCATTATCATCAGCCTCCCAGCCTATTGATACCGTCCACTGCTGGTCACAGGCCTCCTCTCAGAATGAGAGGCTTGGGCCGTAGTTCCCACGCGGGCCAGTGCGGATTGGGAACTTCACACACACCAAAGAGTGAACAAGAAACGATAGTAATGCGAATAATAATATTCTCCTTCTCTTACGATAAGTACGAAAGAGACAGAAAATGTCGTTACGCGATTCGCGGTAATCATCTCACGGTGTCCCACCCAGGCAGGGACATAATTAGTTACTACGGCAGCGAAATATAAAATTTCTAACAGATATAAAATATTTTTTTAAGGTCAGCGCCAGCGCCATCTAGTGAGATATTAATAAACTAACTAAGTTAGTAAATAAGTAAATACCGCTAATACACTTCAAACACATAGATGGCGCTGTTTCTCGCGTCAGACGATTATGTTTTGGAATGTCCATCGACTTTTGCAGGCCATAGTACATGCTTTGTATTTATCCATACAATCAATTCAGCCCTAGAGTTAGTATTTTTAGTCTTCACAATTATTATTTTCGGTATTTTCGTAACATGTTGGTATACAGAAAAATCAGGACTATCCATCTCCAAAATGCTACTTTCTAGTTTATTTTACGGTTTTAACAAAAATTATCTATTAGATAAATAAGCATTCAAATTTAAACCCAGTTTAATCGTGTGTCTATAGGCAAGAAACATTTGCAAGTTGCATAACATTGAGAGGTCGAAAAGTAAACGACCTTTAAGTGATCGACCGAGTGCCGCAATGTAATGCAACTCGCACGATTTTTTTCATCTCTAAACTAGACTTTAAGCCGAGTTTAGACTTGCAAGAAAAATCGTGCAAGTTGCATTACGAGTACATTGCGAGGCCGTAAAGCCAATGAGTTTGTAGTGGTCAATCGAGCGCCGCAATGAAATGCAACTTGCACAATTTTTCTTGGAAGTCCAAACTCGGCTTTAGAAGCTTGTTCCAAAGAGTTTGCTTAGTTTAAATTCTTGCTAAATTAAGAACCAAATCTTAAAATACTCAGCGGCACAAAACTTGACCCACTATACATACGTACAAAGTAACCTATTTCTGCATACATTCGAGGGCCAGATTTTTTTTTTTTTATTCGACTGGAAGAAAAACGAGCAAGTGGGTCTCCTGATGGTAAGAGATCACCACCGCCCATAGACACCTGCAACACCAGGAGGATTGTAGATGCGTAGCCAACCTAGAGGCCTAAGATGGGATACGTCAAGTGCCAGTAATTTCACCGGCTGTCTTGCTCTCCACGCCGAAACACAACAGTGCAAGCACTGCTGCTTCACGGCAGGATTAGCGAGCAAGATGGTGGTAGCAATCCGGGCGGACCTTGCACAAGGTCCTACCACCTGCCTGATTTTTTGCTGCTCATATAACTAAAGAAAGATAAGAAGAAGAAGAAAGAAAACATTTATTCGTGACATTAAAAAGACAGCACAATAATAAAATAAATAAAAAATGTTACGTTATCAAGCTTCAAACGAATGTGTAATTTATTAATGTAAATACGTCTGTGATACAACAAATAGGAATACGTCAACGAAACTGTAATTACTGCAAGTCAAACTAAGTTTTTACAATTAATTCCGAAGTCAGGTTCCCTGGGAATAGGATGTTTGCACAAGCCGTTCTCCATTTTGCTGCAGTCTGAAGTAGGGGACCCTAGGGTGCTCTAGTTCTGAGTTACAGAAGATAGTTGTGCAGCGAAGTCTATGTAACATATTATTTTTAACTCCCGACACAAAAAGACGGGGAAGTTTGACGCTAATCTCTGTCTGTCTGTGGCATCGTAGCCCTCAAACGGTGGACCGATTTCGTTGCGGTTTTTTTATGTTAAAGCTAGTTTCCTTAAAGTGGTTCTTAGCTATGCTTCATTAAAAAAGTTCACCGGTTTTTGCGTTATTGAAGTTTGAAATTTCAATCTTGTTTTTTTTTCTAAGTTGGTTTGGTTAGAAGATTAATTATTAATAAATTAATTAATTTGATTGCTTAATAACGATATCTCTTGTCTGGGTGAGCGGTTAGTTCCGATGGAGTGCCGAAAAGTTTCTCGATGAGGGCTACGGCATATATGTCGCTAGTGTCGCTGCTTAAGTGGCTAAATAAGAAACAACACAGGCTGAGATATGAGGTGCATAGAAGAAATTCGTGTCTGTATCGTTGTCCAGCGGTGGTGTAGTGGTATAGCACACGGCACGGAATGCCGAGGACCTGTGTTCGATTCCCAGCGCTGGTCTTATTTTTTTGGTTTTTCTGTGCATCTATATTTCAGTTTGTATTTTCGTATGAAATTTATTTTATTCACTGAATTCCATTGATTTATTTTTATTTTGTGCATTTCTATTGCTGCTACAACTACAAATAATAAATAAAAAGTTAAGTAGAGCAAATCCCAAAGGCTTACTTTGACTGCCAATATGGGTATGATCCGTGTATCCTAAATATTTTGACAGAGGTAAACTTCAATTATAATTTAATGCAAATGCACTAGTTGGAAAGTATTTAAGCTGTGTCAAAAACGACGATTTAAAGTCAACTGTCCACTAAAACTTGGAGAGTAGGGAAAAGACAAGTCTCATTCCTTCAGTGCAGTTTAACTTCTTCTTGATTGCATTCATTAAGTAACTTTCTAATTGTAAATTCGTTTGTTTGAGTTCTGAAGTTCTTTTTCCGTTTTACCATTTTCGTTCTATCTCAGAGGTGATTTGATTTTAGCGCTGTCATATCTTTTGATGAGTAATAGTACATTGTGTCTTAAGGGCGGTAAATAAGGAATTACGAACGAGATATTGAGCCCGACAGTCGAATTCATTCGACAAACAACAAAGTGAATTCCTGTTAATAAGGAAAATAATTTATTGAATCAGGCGTTACATTGCGGAGGTTCATAATATCAATGAACTTAATTACTTTGCTCACTCGTGACCTTTTTAGTTAATTAATAAGGATAATGATTCCGTTATTCTTTCTGAGGTACAAAACCCGAGAAACAGAATTTCAAAAGCTTCCCTTATTCATAACTTTTGTAAGCCTATTCTGCCTCACTGCTGGCTGAGCGTGAGCAAAGGCCTCCCCCCGATACTTCCACTGCTATCTGTCCCCTGCATACAAGGGCCAATCTTTCAAGAAGTATAAGTAGTTAAGTTCATTCCGCCATCGCCGTCTAGGTCTGCCAAGTCACCCTTTCGAGTTGGTGGGCGTCCACTCGGTGGTTATCTTGGCCCAGAACTCGTCTGGCACGCGGCATGCATGGCCAACCCAGTCCCACTTTAGCGTAGACCTCCTTCGACCTACATCTGATGATCAGTCACTGATTCAGTGATTAGAGTCATGGAGCGCAGGGCGGTATTCCGGATTCATAACTATAACGGAAATAAAAAACCGGGCAAGTGCGAATCGGACTTGCGCACCGATTGTTCCATACACATTTATAGGTATGTAAACGGGATCATGTCTGGACGATATTTCTCGATTTTCCCGACTGATTTAATACATCCATTGCATGCAGAGCCACTCTTAAGCAAAATGTATGCACTGTGGGGTCAGATTATATTGGTCATTGATAATTCAATTCAATTCAAATATATATATTGGCTTTGACTTTCCAGTACCTTCGGCTTTCGAGCCAGTCGGCATGGCAAGGGACGACGGCAAGCGTCCAGACGGGGTCACCCTGGTGCCATGGAAGCTCGGTAGGGCCTTGGCGTGGACGCTACATGCGTTGATACTTTCGCGCTGTCCCACATCCAGGCAACTAGCTCAAAAGCCGGCGCTGCGGCTGATCAGGCTCAAATACTCAAGCGCCGCAAGTACTCCTCCTTATTAAAGGATTACGAGTTTGCGGCGCTTGCTGTTGAGACGTTAGGGCCCTGGTCAGTCGACATGATTTTTTTATAAAGGCCCTGTCTTCCCGGTTGGTCGACGCTTCTGAGGACCCAAGAGCTGGCGCGTACTTATCCCAGCGGATCTCACTTGCGGTCCAAAGGGATAATGCGGCCAGCGTCATGGGAACCCTGCCACAGGCAGATCTTTAAGACGGGGTATTCTTTTTATAATAATTATCTTAGGTTAGTTCTTTTTATGTATGTAAACTTATAATTGTACAAAATAATGTAAATTACTTATTAATCGATAAATATTGGTTTCTTAATTCAAATGATTCAAATTCATTTAATTATTATTAAATTTATTTTTATGTACAGACAGACATAAAAATCAAGATTTTCAAACTTTTCTAGTTGGTTGTGTTATAATAGCTACCTTCATACCAAATTTCAAGTTTCTGGGACAACTGGAAGTTAATGTAAATAGGTTTTCAGTGCTCTGCAATTTGTATGGAAACACGTTGTTTAATGACTGTAACTTTTGATTGCGTTGACTTAGAAGTTTGATTGTTTCAGGGCTTCAAGGAACCGCAGGTTTGAGCATTCGATATCAATTTCAGCTTGATATCTCTACGCGTTCCTGTGAAAAGGGTCTTGACACACACACAGACGGACAACAAAGTGATCCTATAAGGGTTCTGTTGTTTCCTTTTGAGGTACGGAACCCTAAAAAACACGGTGAATAGTATAAAACCTTAAGTTTAGTAGTGTATGGAATCCATTATGCGCTAATACTAGTGGAATCGACTTGAAGCTAACATTACTAATATTTGAAGAAAGAAAGAAAGAAAAAATACATTTTGAACATAGCGTGACAACACTGCTGGCCCTATACTACGAAGTGCAAAATTCGAACTTCGTATCTTGCCGTCCCGCTGACGCTTAAATCATTTAATACGAGAGTGAGAGGGACGGTACGATTACGAAATTCGATTTTCCAATTTCGCAGTAGCGCCCCAGAATATACCGTTGGTGCGAATACCGACCGGGGCTAACAAAAATACAGGTTGTTTTACTTGGCCGCGAAATTAACAGTTGTCGTAGAGGCTTGCTGGTTGCCACGTATTTTACAAGCTTTTATCTAACTTGCAATATATGTATGTATGTACGAATATCTATGTACGTATCTTTTACCTTTTAATGAGCTATTCTTGTATATTTAAATACGAGTATTTCGGGCACCTCGATGTTATTTGCTATGTAGGAGTTTTCGGGTCGAACAATCGGTCTAGCTTGGTCTCATTTCTGGGAAAACGCGCGTAGCCCGAGTGAAGCTCAGTCGCCCGGGTACTGTATACATATACCTGCATATCTATGTAATACCTTTAAGCGTGCAATTCTTGTGTACATACGAGTATTTCAGGGATCTCGGATACGGCACCAACTATTTCGATGAAATTTGGTAAGTAGGGGTTTTCGGGGATGAAAAATCGATATAGCTTAGTCTTATCTCTGGGAAAACGCTTGTTATCGAGTTTTAGCACAAACAAAGGACGGTCGCCCAGGTACTTATTATACAGTGTGGGAAAATAAGTCGGGCCCTGGAGGGAAACTAACTTAAATCCTTAAGTTGGCTCATTTTACTTAAACCAAATGTTTGTTAGAGAAATTTTATCCTGAATAATAATCCTATCGATTAGTATAATAAAATAGTGTTTTTTTTTTTTAATTTTAGTTGGTTCGAGTCCCGGGCGAGGCAAGCGAGTTTTAGAAAATCTTTGAATGCAGTTTTGTTTCCTTTTAAAAATAAAGGAATGTCTTCTTTCAGTAAAATGAGCCAACTTATGGATTTAAGGTAGTTTCCCTCTAAGGCCCGACTTATTTTTCCACACTGTATAATGTATGTACGGGTCAAATCTTGTAGGTTAAAAACGAATTTTCAGTGGTCGTATTACCTTGAAATTTGGCATACTTATGTTAGACGACCAGATTGCCTAGTGGTTAGAGAACCTGACTACGAAGCTTGAGGTCCCGGGTTCGATTCCCGTGTCGGGGCAGATATTTGTATGAAAAATACGAATGTTTGTTCTCGGGTCTTGGGTGTTTAATATTTATTTAAGTATGTATCTATCTATAATTATATTTATCCGTTGCTTAGTACCCATAACACAAGCTTTGCTAAGCATACTTTGGGACTAGGTCAATTGGTGTGAATTGTCCCGTGATATTTATTTATTATTTATTTATGTAAATCTGGTGACAATACAATAATGTAGTATGGTAGTGACATCCTAGTGGTCTGGCCAGGATCTTATCTGCAGGACGGGTCTCCTCAACGGTTAATGGCATCGACGTGAAATTTGGTACGGAACGTTATGTAATGCGAGGAAGGGCTATAGACAGATCTCTCTCCAGGCAGGTTTGCAGTTTGAATGACAATCCAATTATAAACAAAAAAGTACAGTCACCAATAACTTTTTTTATATAAGAGGGGGAAAACGAGCATGTAGGTCATCTAATGGGAACCAATCATCGCCACCTATGGACACACGTCAACATGAGGTGTAAAACAGGTGAGTTGTCTTGTATTAATAATGAAATGTTTAACAAAAACTTTCACTGGTAGTTGACTTGCGATACAACCGACACTATAGATGTAAAAGTTGAAAATATAAGTGTTTTCTGGTACGTTACGAGAAACACGTTCTCTCCAGCACATGCTGGAACTTTGCTATTCTACTAAACTTAATCGCCCCTTGGGGAGCGCGGAATCGTGAAAATCTAACCGTTTAAGTTCACCTGGATAAAATGCTCTAAAAACTTTGTTATTTTTTTTGTGTAATAAAACAAAAATGCAAAATGGACTTTTCTATAAAATTCAACTAGAAATGAAACAAAAAACTTAAACGTAGCAGCCATCACAGACACTTAAACTTGATAAAATATCAATTTTTTTTTGTTCGCCTGGATGGCAAACGAGCAAGTGGGTCTCCAGAGAGTAAAAGATCACCACCGCCCATAAACAGCACTACAGCACAATGTCTCTTATTTTTCTCTCTTGTCCTATTTATGTTTTTACTGTGTTTTTGTTGTGATGTCGTGTGTTTTTTCTTGTCAATAAATGTTGTGAGTTTGAGTTTGAAACATCTGCAACACCAGGGGTATTGCAGATGCGTTGCCAACCTAGAGGCCTAAGATGGGATAACTCAAGTGCCAGTAATTTCACCGGCTGTCTTACTCTCCACGCCGAAACACAACAGTGCAAGCACTGCTGCTTCACGGCAGGATTAGCGAGCAAAATCAATGTACGCCTTATAGTTGTTGAGTAAAATTCCTGTAACAAAAGGTCAGGACGAAATTATAAGGGTTCCGTATTTTTAATTTTGACCGGAACCCTAAAAAGGTGACATGTTTTATGTACAATAAAGCTTTATACAATATAGTAAATACTAAAGCGGCTGCCATACGCGAGTCTGTCACGTAGTAATTATTATGTAATATTATGGCCCCATTCCCGTCAGAAAGCGGCTTTAGATGAGACACCAACACGGTGTGCTATGGAATGTCACTTGTGCTAATGATTTCCATAGTTATCTTCATCGTGCTGGAACACAATGCAAGCACTTTTGCTAAGTGGCAGGATGAAGAGTACGTTGATACTAGCGATCTGAATGCACCTTTCATGTGACTAGCTGTCACTCGCTAACCGTTTCGCACTCGCTTCCTCTTGCTTTCTTTTTAGGGTTCCGTGTCTCTATAGAAAGATACCAGCCTAGTGCTTGTCGGGACAAAGGCAGTGTAGGGTTTAGTACCTACTAATATGCGGCAAATCGAGTACTGCCTTTTCGCAACGTAACGTTTGACAACCTGTTTCATTTCGCAACTTTTCATTTCGCAAACTCTAAAACTGTAAATATTTCAGGATTTATTTCAGGGCCATCCTGTAGAACCCTTTAGGTTAGGTTAGGTTAGTTTTATAAAAATTCTGAAATATTTCCAGTTTCAGAAATATTAAACAGTTGGGAAATGAAAAGTTGCGAAATGAAACAGGTTGCCAAACGTTATTCGCCGAGGCGTTAACTTGTAAAGCCTACTAGGCTGTGATAGTTTCCCTATTAAGTTCATTGTACGAGTAAATAGTCCCCACCAAAAACATTTTCATGTTGCTAAGACGAGACCATATGACCAAGCTTCTAATTCTACACGCCCTAACTTTCCAAGGCCTAACTTCACCAACTCTACACCTTAGTCAAAATGTGGCTTGGGCGTTTCGCTAAATTCACAAGGGAGTAAGGTAAAAAATGTATCCACTGTACGTACAATACTTTTCTGTTATACAATAGTTCTTGTAGGAACGAAACGTTCATTTGTTTACCATATATATGGTTAAAATTATAGGCATATCTACTCGTACTCATGCCAAATACTCACTTACGAACTTCACCTTCTTCCTCGAACTTCTCTTCCTCTTTCCTTCCTTTCTTTGTCCTTCTTTTTCTTCTTCCTTTTTCTTTTTTATTTTCTCTCGAACTTTTTTTGTCGTACTTTGTCACGAATAAATGATTTCTTTATTTTTCTTAAATAACAGCTTTCTAGCGCTACCACTGTGTCTAAGCTACCGCAGACTGACGGAACACTAAACCCTAAAAAGAAAACCTTATACGATAATTTTGTTAATCCATCGGTCTGTCTCTTTGTCTTAGAAATGTGTTTAGGTGTCAAATTAATTTCAGATACTCAGGCCTGGAACTACTTGGAGCATTCAAAAAATTAAGTTCATGCAATTAAAAGGGATTTTTGAAAGTATATTTTCCACGGTATACTTTTAAAAACTTTGGCATTGTAAGCATATAGACTCTATAATAATATGCCTAGATTCCCAAGTTTTCTTTATTATAGAGCATTTCATGTTAACACAGAATTATTAAATTTGACAAAAAGTAAAGCCACACAGTACAAATTAAGGAAAAGTCCCAAAAGTTTTTTACGAAAAAAAAAACTTTGTTTTTTCAGAAACATACCCACTATGGAATACAAATTAATTCTTTGCTCGCTTTTAGTACGACATGCTCTGTGTCCGTATGACTCACATTTGCCGTTTTTTTGTCTCCTGTCCATCACAATTCATCTCAATACCATACACATGTACCTACACGCACGCACATCACCAATACCCCAATGCTTCCATTTTGTCAATGTCGCCCTCATATCATATTACACGCCTCTAGACACAAGTAGATGACAGTTGACATTTACATTGGAACTGAAACCTTTCTGTTCAATAATAAACACAATTCCGAGCCTTTTCCTCGATGATATCACGTTACGTTTCGAGTTAGTTCCTGTCGTAAGGGAATTTGTGAGTAAAGAAAGATGACACGGAGTTTTCCTAAGTAGCTAATGAGTAATGATTCCTTCTCTTTCCGTCAATGGCTGAGGTAAGCAACTATGTTTGATCCACTAAAGTGAGGTAAACATTTTGGTTAGACAACACGGTGAGTGCCAAAAACGTTGTACCTACCATAATTATTTCAGCCAAATAAGTGGTCTATCAATTTTACAACATGTTCCTATGAAATGAATGTGTCGCTAAAGTCGAACTTTCAAGTTGACAGACACGTCTACTAATAGCTAATAGGCATTATTGTTTTATGACATGCAAACGATTATCAACTTTAGGGTGGTAAACCACGTCATGTTTAACTGATTGGATAAAACACCTCGCATCTAATACATTGTGTTACCGGTAGCCAGGCTTTTTTTAAGGGAGGTTAAAGTATCGTATTTCTGTAACTCAACCATGATATTAATTTAATTAATAAACCAAAATTCAGCTTTGTTAACTTTCTAATAAAATTATAATTGCCAGCAATCTACAGCAAAGCAAATTGACAAGTAACTGCAAATGACAGCCTACAAATACTTTGATTATTACTTGTCTTGCAGTACATTGCTGGCAATTATATTTTTTATGGGTTAAATTCGGGTTTTGTTCCGCGTACCTTAATTTTAGAGCAGCTCGATATCAAGGTACGCGGAACAAAACCCGAATTTAATTCATATAAAATTAGTAATAGCCGCGATAGTCTAAAAAATATCCTACTAATATTATAAATGTGAAAGTTTATGAGTGAGTGAGTATGTTTGTTACTTCTTCACGCTGAAACGGCTAGACGGATTTGGATGAAATTTGGCGAAAAGTTTGTTTATAATTTGGGTTAAAACATAGGATACTTTTATCCCGATATTCCTATGGAATAGGGATAAAATCTCGAAATAACAAAGTAGAAATAAAACAGCTGGACGTCTGGAATAACACATACGCTACTTTTTATCCCGATATTCCCACGAGATAGTTTTATAACTAAGGGACCCCATACATCCCTGTATTATTATTATTATTTTGTAATTTTTTCTTTAATTGTATACTGTATAGTTTAAAAATGACGTGTGAAAGTGCCCATTGCGGCCTATTTACTAAATAAATGATTTGTATTTGAATTTGAATAGGGAATCATTTTGAAATTTAGCACTGGGTTTAGTCCTGAATTTTGTACAATTATTCACAACACAACCTCAATGAAGACTACGATATACATTTTGGAAATTTCCAGGGGAATTTTGTAAAATCCCGAAAATTTCAATTGCAACTACCAGACCGAATAGTTTACGCGTGCGAAGCCGCGGGTAAAAGCTAGTTGAATTATAATTTTGTTAGAAAGTTAACAAAGTCTGAATTTTAGTTTATTAATTAAATTAATGTCATGGTTAAGTAACAGAAATACGTTACTTTAACCTCCCTTAAAAAAAGCCTGGCTGCCAGTAACACACTGTATATTTACATATGATACATTTGCCAGACAAATTTAGTAGTTGCCTGTGCAAAAAATTGTAGCTATTGTGTTTAAACCGTGCAGAAAAATATTTAGAACTAAAAGAATTTACTTGTTTACTAAGCTCAGCGTGTTCATGCAGTTAGTCAGAAAATATTTGACACGTATTTATTATTTTGTTAATTAAATAAAAACCGGCAAAGAGCGTGTCGGACACACCCGAAATAGGGTTCCGTAGCCATTACGAAAAAATTAAGTAATATTTTTCTAAGGCTTCCGCTTCCGTATTTGGTACGGAATTTTCCAAGTTCAGGTATATTTTATACCTTAGGCTGCTATTTACTCTTAAATTACTAATAATTCTCAAGAAAACTTAACCGTTATAGTTTTTCTTGTAAGTTTGATATCCTTACTACCATCCTGATTTTTTTCAAATTTTTCCACCCACCGGTTTAAAACTTTAAGGGTTCCGATTTTGCCATTTTGGCTACGGAACCCTAAAACGACATACAAAACGACTAACGACAAAATAGAAAACGACAGAGATGATGCGTTTGCAACGTTTGGTTTAAAACTAAAAGAGCCAATCCCAAGTAAAGCTGTAAAATGTACCTCGCAATGTACATCACGCTATCAAGCGATATTTCACATGTGAAAAAATCATCATTAATTGTGTCTAAAATTCTAAAATATTCGAATATGATCCTCGATTCGATACATCAAATTTTAGAATAAAATATTCAAAACAATCCCACATATTTTCGACGATCAGTTAAGTGAACTGCCGAGGCCCATTTGGAAACATTAAATTGCGCTTCCCAAACAAAAGCATTTCAACATTTATCATATGAATTCGGTATAAAGTTAGCAATCCATTTGCAATTTAAATTTGTAAGCACATTGATGTGGCCCGGTGTTCCGAAATCAAATATCGAAAATGATTACAACGAGCTCAGTGCCGCTTATTTCGATGCCGCAGAAAGTTTGTGACAAAAGTACTTTCGAACTTGGGAATCGCTATCAGTCCAAATTTTGCTTTGCGAAAATTCTGGAACAATTTCGGAAGCTGATTAAGTTACTGGTTACGAGTTGTCAAAGTAAAGACTGCGTGTTCACTGTGTTTAACTACGCAAGTCTACGTCTAAGGGGCTGTTTCACCATCCATTGATTAGTGTTAACTGGCGCTTAGGTGTGAAGCGAAGATAGTAAATGAAGTGTTTCTGTTGGTTAGTGAAAAATACATTTCGCACATCTCTGGTGGAAACGTAGTCTAATACGACAGTTGTTACTACTAATACTTTTTTTAATTTAGGAGATTTTACCTTCTTTAAAAGTCTGAGTTAGTGTATAATGTGTTTAAAATAATTAAAAATACTTTTGACTGCGCTGGAGCAAGACATAATTCAACAACCACAGTAAAAAAATTAACAGTAAATCACATTATCTCAGCATATATAAATATCACTGCACGGCACAGACTTCTTTTCAGAACGAGAGGGCTGGGCTTTGGCTTGGGCTGTATTTCCCTCGGGGGCCTAGTGGGGATCGCGATCTTCACAAACATCATAGAAATTCTTCGTAGGTTATGTGCAGTTTTCGTCACCATGTTTTTAAATGTGATTTTGCATATACATTTCGAAAAACTTAGAGATGTAAGCCCGGGCTTGAATACACGACCCTCTGCTTGAAAGGTCATAGGTCAATCCATTAGGCTACCAAGATTTCAGTGCGCAGTAAATTATTAGTACTTACTTATTGATTGCACTGACGTTTCAAACGTAGACATATTACACTAAATAATTAAGGTGTGGTTTCTAGTAAGTAAAATATTTCAATTCGGTTCATCCATTATCCATTATCCCTTTGCTGTTCTTTAAAAACGTCTCCAATAGTTTCTAAGAAAAGTGTTTTATTAAGTACCAAATACAATTACAAGTTAGTCTACATTTTGTAAAAGTATCTTTCCACAGAAGGATGAGCTTTGCAACTTAAGTGCCTTATTAAAAATGTAATTCGAGAACATTCTCACTTTCTGGAGCTTATTAAGTACTGCTAACATAATTTTGAAGAGCCCTATTCCACAGAATGACGTCATTTTCTCTGACATCCAAAAGTGCCATCATCAAAAATGGTGATGGCGTGGTATCATTGTCACTTGCAAAGTAAGTATAACAAATTATCAGTGTCATTTTAGGTCCGATGTAGATGTAGAATCCAATTTAACCTAATGATCGGTTTGTAATCGGAGAACGCGGTAATTCTTATTTCACGAATCATAAAATGTGTTGCTAAGCGCAAAACTCAGGAACGGCTGGACCGATTTCGTTGATTCTCTTTTCTTCTTTTGTTGTGTTTGTCATTGTCAGGAGAAGGTTTCATTGGAAGTAAATTTAGAAAAATTATAACGGGTGTGAAGCCGCGGGCAACAGCTAGTTTAAACTATAAAGACATTGTTGTACAGTGTCCCATTAATAATAGTAGGATATCATAGCCGCGATAGGATAGCTGCACTAATTATAGTTGTATAGGATAGGATACAGTGGTTCAATCACCAGCACCTAATCTGACACAGAACATGCATAATTATCTGATGTGAATCTATTTCTAGTGCCGGCAGGATGTGTTAGATGTTTTTGTACATTCCGCTGCGGCAGGTATTAATGCAGTGATTATACACGGGTAGGAGAAAATGTTGAATCAATTAGTAATTATAACAGTACGCGTCATGTACGGTCAAGGGCATTACCAAGACGTTAAAAATATCTACACAGTCTACGCACCCTTATGCTACTTAACATAAGGTCGATGTATTTTATATACATATTTTGACGCTATGGCTGTATATATTATATATTTGCATTCGACTTTACTCAGATACCGCGTCTGAATTTGAACTATTATAAGACATAAAGAAATAAGGAAAACGATGTCGTTATACTTGTAGAGTAAAACATCGGTTGACGCTTTAACAATCTGTCAGCCAATTCGAATGATATTTGGCAATTGTCATATTCTGAAGACGCGAGTTCTTCTGTACCTTTGTGTGTTTTCGAATAAATTGGCCATTGTTTTCACATCTAAAATAATAAGATTGACATTCGGATACGTACAAAAGCAGTCAAAAATATTGGAAAGCGATAGAAATAAAAGTAAAAACGGGATTCTGCGAACAAAGTCAAGCTGGTAAAACTGCAACTGCATGTATACGATATTATAATGCTACGTTGAATGCCTGTGTGCACCTGTGCAAACCCAGACATGTGTTTTTTCGTAATTCTTAGCTCCATTTTACTACTGGTAATAGGTTAGTGACCTCAAAAATTCTTATAAGTTCGACTATTAGAGTTAAAAGGATTGGACACCGTATTTTTTCTTTTGTCAATTAAACAAAAAATTATAAAGTATAGCTTATCAAAATTCCACTGTTTGCACGGCGTGACGTCACAGGCTCTCTGAAAAGGAAGGGAAAAATTATGTACATTGCAGTCAAGTGTGAAAATATGAACTTATTGAAGGTTTCAAAAATAAGTACAACAGACTAATTATTCCGACGCAATAAGGCCGTAGTAACATATTTTTGAGTGGTTCGAATAGATACTTATTTTAGCACTTGACTGTACTTACCTATGATTTAGATTTGTTAACAATTATTTATCTCACTACGCAAAAAGACGGGTTATATAAGTTGTCAATGTATTGTATTAATTGTAACTCTTTATTGTACATAAAATATATGAAAATTACAGTTAACAAGAGAAAGAGATGTACAAAGGCGAACTTATCCCTTAAAGGATTCTCTTCCAGTTAACCTTTGACTGATAGAAAGGACAACAGAAACAAGAGTAGACACTGCAATGGAAAGGTAAAAGGACCGATTAAATTTACCTAAACTACCTGTCTGTCTAAACTGTCTATCTGTCTGCAGCATTGTAGCTCTTAAACGGATGTATCGATTTCAATGCGGTACTATTATCTATTCTGTGATGCGGTTATCATTATGCGAAATCTAATTTCCTTGTCGTTGTTCTTAGCTGTGTTATTAAGATCAGTTTAGCCATTTTTGAGATAATAGAACTTTGAAATATCAAAGTCGGGGGTTTTCAACTTTTTTATTAAATGACTCAAAATGTAATTAAGACTTTTCTGTAATCTGAAAGCTGAATTATAAAGACGACGCGTACTTTTTAATCCTATTGATTAAAACCATTTAGTTCAGGTTTGGACACAACTCTTAGACATTTGGCAAATGTAATAAGCGAATTCGGCAAATGATAAAAGACATCCATAAATCTTTTCAGTAGACTTGCAACCTGTGCGAAAGTGATGAATTATCTAAAACTTTGACTATCGTAAAAAAACTTTCTGAACATGTTTGTCGTATGTAAGGAAAACGTACGAGTGCTCGTCACTGTCCCAATAGTTGGCATCTTTAATCTTATGTCATTAGCAATAGAGACGACAGCAGGGTGTCGTCTACTGGGCGTGTCAGCAACTTAAAGTACTGTTTTAACATATACTGCGGCCCTGGAAGCTTGCATTTAAAATACTTGCTGGACGCTGTGTTCGAATTAATTTACCTGAGTCGAGTTTCGTGGGCGACCAGCTTTATTTTTGTTGTTGACCAGCTATAGCATAGTACAGCAAACATTGAGTTAGCACACTTGACTGAAACTGATGTTTAGTAATATAAACGATCAGACGACCAGATGGCCCAGTGGTTAGAGAACCTGACTACGAAGCTTGAGGTCCCGGGTTCGATTCCCGTGTCGGGGCAGATATTATGTTGTTTGTTCTTTTTATATATTAAGTATGTATTTATCTATATAAGTATGTTTATCCGTTGCCTAGTGTCCATAGTACAAGCTTTTCTTAGTTTGGGACTAGGTCAATTGGTGTCAAGTGTCCCATGATATTTATTTATTTATGTTTGGATATTTGATACTCAATCATGTCTAAACCGCTGAGCCGATTTAAATCAAATTCGGTATACCTACATAGTTCCCGCGGGAGAGCGATAAACGAATACTACGCGGACGGACTCACGGGTAACAGCCAGTATATAATAAATGTTCTGTTTCATGTTTTCTCATAAGTCTTTATATTATGTAATGTTTGTCAATTTTGTTTGTTTATTTATTTTGTAAGCCGTGGTGGCATAGTGGTTTGACATATCGCCTCTGAAGCAGAGGATCGTGGGTTCGAACCCCGGCTCGCACCTCTGAGTTTTTCGAAGTTCATGTGCGGAATTACATTTGAAATTTACCACGAGTTTTACGGTGAAGGAAAACATCGTGAGGAAACCTGCACAAACTGCGAAGTAATTCAATGGTGTGTGTGAAGTTCCCAATACGCACTGGGCCCTCGTGGGAAATACGGCCCAAGCCCTCTCATTATGAGAGGAGGCCTGTGCCCAGCAGTGGGACGTATATATATAGGCTGGGATGATTTATTTTGTACAATAAGTTTCCGGATTATTAATTAGTATAACAAATGCCAATTCAGCCTAGATTTGAAGAACAGACGGCCAGATTACAATGCTCAGGGAACACAGACGCATGCAGAGTACTCCACTTCTCAGCTGTCCGGATAATAAAACATGAGCAGAAACGCTTTGAATATGAATTTTAAGGATGCTGACAACATAAGGACGAAGACCCTGCCTACTTCTGGTCGACTTGTGAAAGACCTCTTTTACTAGTCGACCAGAAGTAGGCGGGGGTCTTCATCCTACGCCTCGGCTCTTTGGCACTTGTCCCACCGCCGACGATGAGCGAGAAGCGAGCAGAGCGAGTAACTAGAAACGAGTGGGCGAGCAGTGAAAAGCGAGTGTTCGAGCACGACGGGCGATACTCGCTCCACTCGCTCGAGCCGGGCGGCCGCCAAGCTAACAGCGCTGAGCGAGTATCGCTGAGCTAGTTTTATAGCTCAGCGAGTTTTATAGCTCTTGTCGCTGCGACAAAAGATGTAAGAGCGAGTTCTCGCCGGCAGTGTGAACCGCCAGCGATCAACTATTTATATATATGTCTCTTTTACTCACACAGGATCTTATATCTTTTGTTCGTTTCTTGAGCGAGAAAATAGTCGATAGCCAATCGTTTCCTCGCCGGCGGTGAGACAACTGCCTTTAGCCGGTGGAATAAGACCGTGTAGTTCCAATGCACATTCGATTAAGAACATTAACTTCAACAGTATACGAGTATTGAGCACCCAGCTTCCAATGTATCAATGTCACTGCGTTCACGATACAGTGGACTGCTGCCAGCATTTTCGACAAAAGGGAAGTAAATAAAATAACTGAAACTTCAACTTATTATTTATTTATTGTTATATAGCATAGCAAGGACAAACGGTCACTTATTTTCATAGTTACCTAATACGTACTATTTTTTTAAAGCGTTTTTGAATAAAAAACTCGTCAAAATTACATTACGAAGTATACCGGGTGGGCCCTGTAACAGGAGCAAGAAATTTAAACCCAGGTTCTGCTACTCAAATGAAACTGCTTTAGTTCTACAACTTTCAAAAATTAAATAATTAAGTAATTTTATCATTATGTTTATTCCAAACAAATTAAATGGTATTTTCAATGTACGGCATCCAATAGCCTAAATGACATCGCCTGTCCCGTAACAAAATGACGGATTTCGCTGTAAGTACATTGCTTGTTCAATTAAACTTTAAACTGTAATAAAAATCATAATACAAGCTATTTTCAAAAGTTAAAGAACTAAATTAGCTCAAGATGAAGATTGAAAGCTGTGGTTTAATTTTTTGTTTCTGTTACAGGGCCCACCTTGGATATTCATTTACTACCAATTGACGTTGAGTACAGAAGCAAGTATCTTAAAAAAAACACACACAGGAAATATATACTAGAAGCATTTCAGTAAAACACTTCCTCGTATTTCAAGGCATCAAATAATAAAATGCCTCTGAAACAAGGAGGCTCCGCAATCTGCAAAATGTATAAACGTTAATGTAAAATGACATTACATAAATGAGTTTGATTCACAGAAACCTTAGATGTCGTTTGGGGAAGCGAATACAACGGGGACCGCATAAATTTGAGTAATAAGATTGGTTTGAGTACATTGCGTTTTAAAGGACGAAATTCATATTTTCTGTTCGGGATATTGTGCTGCTTTCAGGGATGGTGGATCCAAAACTGTGCCTAATTTAAACTAACCTTATAAGATTGTGATTTTTTGATTTGACCACGGACTAAATACTAAACTATTATTAATAATAAAATTAATATTAATATTACTATAAATATTCAACTTTAATATGATGGAAAGCTGGAAAAGGGAATGGGCTGCTAATGAACCAAAAAATGTGCCAACCAAAATAAACCCCACAGCGAAACTGCCTGGTTTCTCGTTTCCCAGGAAGGACCGGTGCCAGTTGAACAGGATGAGAACGGGCTGTGGCCGAAGCCGAGCATTTATGCACAAATTTAGGTGAAGAGAATCACCAGCATGCGAGTGTGGAGCCCCAGTGCAGGACATCGAGCACATCATCGCCCACTGCCCACTCACTAAATACGATGGTCAACCAGCAGACCTGCTTACCCTTGACAACGACGCAATCCAATGGATACAGAATATAGATATTTTATTGTGAATTTGAACGATTGTATTTAGTATTACCTAAGCCATACGAATAAATAACTATTAATATTAACCGTCCAAGACCCCAGAATAAACATTCGTATTATTCATGTATAAATATTTGCCCCGACGGGGGGAACCTCAAGCTCATAGTCAAGTCCTCTAACCACTTGGTTAACCGGTCGTCAAAATGAATGAAGTTGAAGTGAATTACGCAAATATGTAACTATATTCGGTCAATCACCTGTGTTTTAATTAGGTAGGTGTGTGTTTATTCAAAAGTGTCCAATAACATTTCCTGAGTGATATCATCGCCCAGCCGAAACTACAGGAGCGAAAATCTTAAAATTTAGTAGACATATTTCATGAGAGCGTAGAGTAGAGATAATAGAGATCTACTAAAATAGAATTATTCTAATTTTTTTTATTCAACTGGATGGCAAACGAGCAAGTGGGTCTCCTGATGGTAAGAGATCACCACCGCCCATAAAAATCTGCAACACCAGGGGTATTGCAGATGCGTTGCCAACCTAGAGGCTTAGGCCTACCTCAAGTGCCAGTAATTTCACCGGCTGTCTTACTCTCCACGCCGAAACACAACAGTGCAAGCACTGCTGCTTCACGGCAGGATTAGCGAGCAAGATGGTGGTAGCAATCCGAACAATGGAATTAAATAGGGGTTGAAAACTTTTTTCTTATAAAATCAACGAATTATGAGTGTTTACTTCAGCGAAGATCGACCAGGCGTCATCCACTTAATTAAATACATACTTATAAAGTTTTTACGTAAATCGAAGGGTTTTTTTTCACTACAAAAAAAAAACGAGCAATGGACATCACAACTGATTTGAATCCAAAATCGTGTCATCAGATACTTACAGATTCTTCTCGGGCCAAGTAGCACCTTCTATTTGATTTTATGATGGCTTCGCAATAAAGCCTTTTGCCATTAGTACTAAAAGCATCGTAAATTATATGCTTTATCTCTCCTACTTGACGAGTGCGATAGCGTTTCTTCACAAAATTTTCGTGTTTTATGTATATTTTCGGTAAAAGGTTACGGGGGTTATAAGCGGGTTGTTAAAAAATTGAAAAAAAGAGACCCCTTGATGGCTGATATACAACAAGCGTGACCGTATTTTGTTGGTTTGTTAAGCTTTCAGCCCGAAAATATGAATTCAACCAGTGTGATTAAATTTTGGTATGAAGATAGTTTCAAATCCTGAGATGGACAAAGCTTTCCCCGGATCCCGGAAAATGTAATAATTCTTGACAGCCTGAATCGCAGGCAACAGCTAGTTATTATTAGTAGCTGTTAAAGTTTTGAACGAGTGAAAAAAAACCGTTTAAAAATGATACTGGGTCATGCAGTTAAAGAACTGCGCGTTGAGATTTTATTCCGATCTCGTGAAAAACCGGGATGAAAAGTAGCGTATCTGTTATACCTATAGCTAAAGTAGGAGACCCAAACACACACACACACACACACACACAAATACACACACACACACACACACACACACACACACACACACACACACACACACACACACAAACTTTCGCATTTATAGTATTAAGTGAGAGCAATTTTTTTTTCCGCCAACAAAATATCATGCAGTTTGGCAGATAATTTATTTAAAAAGTCATCATCATCATCAGCCTACAGCAGTCCACTGCTGGACATAGGCCTCTTCCATGGCGCGCCACAACACTCTGTCTTCAGCCTCTCGCAACCATCCACCGCCTGCGACCCTCTTAAGGTCGTCCGTCCACCGTGCCTCAGGACGCCCTATACTACGATTTCCCGTCCATGGTCTCCATTTGAGGACTCGTCTGCTCCATCGTTCATCGGTTCTGCGACAGAAGTGTGGCCACTGGCCAGCCCAACGCCACGCCACGCCACTTCAGCGAGCTTTGATTCTTTGAGCAACGTCGGTGACTTTTGCTCTTTGTCGGATAATGTGATTTCGGATTTTATCCTTCAAAGAAACTCCTAGCATTGCTTTCTCCATAGCTCGCTGAGCGACCTTGAAAATTTGTATTCTCTTTATTTGAGAAAATAATTTAAAAAAAGTATGAGTAGAACGATATGCTTATTTTCTTTTTAGTAACACATTATCGAGTTAACTTGGTAGACAATTTCCTGAGCTACCGCTGAGCGTTACAAGATTAACAAGAATGTAATGAATTCGAAGTAATGTAAAGCGACCCCGAGATGAAAGCAATTTATTTGAAAAATATGAAAGCCCAGGTGAGAGTAATGTATCCTTACAGCGGACGGAGAATGTTAATACCGGCAGTTCACGCGTGGCTTTTTAGACTTCTAAATTGTAAATTGTAGCGGTTGAAATTTAGGTGGGGAAATCGGGATAAAAAGAAGTTTGTCTGTTATTCCAGACGTACAGCTAAATATGAATTAAATTTTATCCAAATCCATCTAGCCGTTTTACCATGAATGGGTAACAAACATACACTCATAAGCCCAGTTTAAAGTATCCTTACAGCGGATGGAGAATGGTATATAGACTTAAAATTGTAATTGATTTGGACGATTACGAAAACTAGCTACTACTAATTTTGGAAAGAGAGCGACAAATTGAAAATCAGAACGAAAGGGGCGAAAAGGTAGGGACTTCTTCATGTACGTGTATATAGTCTGTCCGGCGGCGTTAGAGTAAAGAACACTAAAGCTTGTTACAATTATAATTTTTCGATTAAAGCTTAAATTCCCGATTGTTGCAACCCTACCTATGTTTGTTTATTGCATTTGCAATTTTAGTGATACTCGTACCATTTAACATTAAACCTTAGTACAAACTATTATGTCGGCGTTTTGTATAGATAAGAAATTTCTTACGCTCTTTTTGTAAGAGATAACTAATTACCTTATCTTAATGGCTCTTTACTCTAACGCCGCCGGACAGACTATATCTACGTGATACCTCTATCTGCTGCATAAATTAGTTTTAGTTTCCTGAGAGAAAAAAGTAGTCCATCATAAACAAAAAAGAGGTTGTGCACATGCCTGCCCCAACTTTTGATTAGTTTTGAAAAGAAATAATTGTCTATTGTTTTCTCATAAAGTCTTTTTGTTGTGAAAGATTTTTCAATTTTGTCTTTAATTATTTTGTACATTATTATATACGTAGATTGCTCTTTACAATAAAAAAATGACAAGGATGTAGCGTGTCAAAGTTGGGGAGTGAGCGGTCGTGATGTCACACGTTAGTAAAAGCGTACGTAGTTGTGACGTCACACGGAATTTTAAACGGCTATGTTCAATGAACTAAAACAATTGCCTACCCGCGATCGCGCAATTTTAGATTAGTTCATTGATATGGACCTCCGCAAAGTAAAGTCCGATCCAATAAAATATGGTTCATTTTTTGTTTAATTGATATAAAAAATGCACGTCCGATATTTTTTATTTTTTATTTCTAGCTTACAGTAAAAAGTCATTATATTGTATTATATTGTAATCTAACTGACGGACTAATTCTATATTTTAAGGATTCTGGCCAAATTTGTGATAGAAGAAGAAATGCGAAATCCTAACATTTACGTTCTAGTTACCACCGCCGTTTGCAATCCCGAATCGAGCTGAGTAATGTAATTTTTGCATTTCGTTTTATTCATTCATCAATAATTCGAAAACATGAACCCCATTTTCTATTTAATACGGTTCAAAGTAAGTGCTTAGTCAGTACTTTATAATACTACCTGTCGCACGTGATATCATCTGTGAAGTATTTGTTTATCGTTATTGCGCGAGAACTATGCAATTTTCCGTGATGAAGTTATTTATAAACCATTATAATACGTATGCCAAGTCCGTTAAGCCGTTTTGAGTTAAAAACCAGCCAAGAGCGTGTCGGATACGCCCAAGATAGGGTTCCGTAGACATTACGAAAAAATCAAGTAATATTTTTCTAATGATTTCGTATTGTGTACGGAATCTTCCAAGTTTAGGTATATTTTATACCTTAGGCTGCTATTTACTCTTAAACTACTAATAATAATTCTCAAAAAAACAGCCGTACATACCTACTACCATCCTGAATCTTTCAAATTTTTCCACCCAATAGTTTAGATTTTAGAGGGGGGGGGCTCGATTTTCATGAAAATTTGCACTTTAAAGTTGAATATTTCGCAAACAGTTCACTGAATCGAAAATCGTCGTGGAAACCCCCCAATAATTTTAACCGATACAATAATACCCCACACTTTATAGTGTTAGTCGAGAAAAAAAAACACCTCACTTTACGTCTATGGGAGGAACCCTAAAAATTATTTTTTTTTTTTGATTTTATCACTTTGTCGGCGTGACTGATATGTATATTCATGCCAAATTACAGCTTTCTAGCACTAACGGTCTCTGAGCTTAGCCGCGGACGGACAGAAATGGCGAAACTATAAAGGTTCCTTGTTGACTACGGAACCCTAAAAACGGAAATTTCAAAACTTTCAGTTAGATATTTAGTGGTGCTACGTAACGATTTTATACCAAATTTCGACAGTAGAAAGTGGATGAAAAATATTTTGCAGAATTTATTTAAATACTTTGATTTCAGAAAATCTAGTAAAATGGTGTTGATTAAAAATATTAATCTATAAAATGGCAAAGAAAACTGTCGTTCTTCAGAAAATTGTACTCGTTGTTTTTTGTAAACATTTTTCTCTTTTTCCTTATCCCCTTGTGCACTTTAATTCCCCAGCTTTTAATTTTAAGTTAATAACGTAATTAAAGCTTTCAAAGAAATTTCATAAGACATTCGTCATACAGTAGGGAAAGTTTTTATCTTTTTGATAATAATAAAAATAATATCAATCATTTAAATTCAAACCACAAGAGTTCATTATATTTTGGGAATTAATTAAAAAAATGGTCAAGTGCGAGTCGAACTCTTACATGAAGGGTTCTGTAAACAAACATTTCAGTAAAAGTTTTTCTTAAAATTCTTCTAATATAAGTTTTTTTGCTGACTGTACTTTATGCCACTGATTACCAAAGTACTCGTCAAGACGACAAACGAGTCCAAACTCGATGCGGTCGTGTCGTTTATCACAGAGTTCCTATGGTCACCCGCTAGCTTTATCATCAGATCAACTCCATGTTATAATAATATTGCATTGTCATCGGATTTATACATGCGTGTAAAATTTCAGCTCGATCGGTTGAAGACATCCACTTTAAATTTGAGTTGAAAAATTCCACCCGAGCAAACATAGTTACATTACACTGCAAATAAATATAATGCGATGTCGTTTTTCCTCAGTTAATGGTCGCCAATCGAGGACTTTTCTCTCCCAACGGTTATCAGTCTGTTCTTCAAGCGATGCAGCTCACCCATTGCCTTTTCAACAAAAAAAAAACCGTTTATACTATTAGTAGAGTTTTATAGAAGCTGGCCTACTGTTTTTAGAACAAGAAGAATGTGTCAGGTTCCAAATTAATTACCTGCAAATGGAATGTTTTGAAAGACCTTTGTCCTAAGATTAGGGGGAAACTCGAAAAGATAAACGAAATAATTCCGTCAAATTAAATGGGCGCGTTTTTAGTTTTTAGAACTAAAGGTAAAAGTTGAGGTAACATTTTTAGCATCCCAAGTACATATGTTGACATTTACATATTTTTGGGAGCTTTGAAGCATCTAGCGAGAGGAAGTATTTTGGGAGTGCCTTAGATGGTACCTATTGTTTTGTACTAACTAACAGTCCAACGATCCCTATTAACAGAGTCGGATCTGCAATTATTGGGCAAAAGTCAAATACATACATACATATAATCACGCCTCTTTCCCATAGGGGTAGGCAGAGACCTTCTTTCCACTTGCTACGATCCTTACATACTTGTTTCGCTTCGTCCACTTTCATTATTCCCTTCATACATGCTCTTCGGTTTAGGGTACTCTTGACCTGGCCTTTTTTCAAGACGTCCCTGATTTGGTCTCGAAACGTCCGCCTAGGTCTACCCCTTTCAACACTTTCATTCACACTCGCCTCATACACTTTTTTCGTCAATCGTTCTTCATTCATTCTCTCGACATGGCCAAACCATCTCAGCATACCTTTCTCAATTTGCAAAAGGCAAATAAACTGTTTTATATTGACTTTGACATAATAATCCCAAAATTACATATTACAGATCCGGCTCTGTTAATAGGGATCGTTATGTGTACGTTTGTAACTCCTTCACTCTAAAACGGCTTGACGAATTTGGATGAAATTTAGTATGTAGATAGCTGCATGTCTGAAATAACTAAGTAAGCTATGTCCTACTCAGGATCTCGAACTATATTCAAATCAAATTTCATCACAATCAGTTGAGTATTTGAGGCATGAAAGTTGAAGAAACAAACGACGCTACTTATGACGACGATATTAGTACCTAAGAATAGTAAGGACGTTTTGTCTATTTTTTTTAAATAAACTGACTGATCCATTAGCTACTAGCATGTAATTTGTTTATATAAACTGTGTCTAAGCATAGTTAGTAAAGTAAGAAACGCTTAAGAAAATATATTCCGTTCAGAATACAAATTGCATACGTAGTTATTTCCTTAACGAGCCAACCCTCTACCTGTTGCCGTTTACATTGGAAAGGATGGATCTTTTAGAAGCATGGGAATCGAAAATAAAGGGACTTTTATGAAGTAGAACCTTTTCTTAATAAATTCAGTCATCGTCACCATCATCATATCAGCCGTAGGATTTCCACTGTTGGACATAGGGGTGACACTCTTTCCCGGCCCGGATAATACAGACATGGAAATACCGACCCTGTTTTTGTGTCCACGCCCATAGAAACTGACGTGAGCTTCTATGGGCGTGTACACGAAAAACAGGGTCGGTATTTCCATCCCGGTACTATCCGGGCCGGGAAAGAGTGTCACCCAGACATAGGCCTCCCCCATAGACCTCGAGTTGCTTCGGTAGGAAGCGGCCTGCATCCACCGTGAACGCGCGGCTTTGACCAGCTCATCTGTCCATCTCATTGATGGACGTCCTACGCTGCCGCTTGCCGCTCCACAGTCTGCATAAAATCGGTAAAATAAAACACAATAATAAGTAGGTAATTAGCTGTGACAGTTTTCCTTTCATATTTATTTAAGTATGTATTTATCAGAGACCATTATAATCTTATTTATACAGAACGAATTTAAAAATAAGTCAAATCAAAGAAAAATATGAATTAACAACGCAATATCCGCAACAGGCTACGCCAACAAAACAGATTGTAGATCCGCGACATGCTGTTGCTTCGGCATTGGTAGGTAATATTACTGCATATATTATATTTGTGACGTCTAAGTCGATGATATAAAAAAACAACGGTTTCTGGACAATGTCTTTATTTCCACCAGAAAAAAAAAAATACATAAGAATAGGGCTCTCGGCTAGCCAGTAGTTAAATAGAGCTGGTGGGTTGTTTGGGCTACCTCAACTGAATGTCCGCCTGCACAGTTTTTGTTCGCTTAGTAAAGTTATTTAAAAGGAAAATGTTGAGCGCCACCAGTCGATGCGGCGACTGGACCGGAAGTTTAATGGTAAAAAATGAGTGTACCTCGGCTCGGAGAACTACCCAGGGGTTTGGCGGCTATCTAGGTGTCCTGGAGAGGTGGACCACGGGAGCCCGCAGGGACTCGACCAACCCGAAGGAAAGTTGACCCAGGCAAAGGGCGAACCTCTAAGACTTGAAACTTCGAGAAAAACCTCCACGCATGAAACCTGGACGTCAAAAACCTGGACGTCAAAAACCTCCTGAAATAGAAATACCCAGGATTAGAAAAATTAAAAGGGTGACGATAGGACGAGACGCAAGTTGTCCTATGGGCAACTGGTTCCGGGAGTTCTGTGGTCGAAACTGTTGGACTCACCGGAGAGGAATGAAGGTCCCGCTTTAGCTGGCCAGGCTAAGGGTGACGTCTGTCGACTCTCCGGAGGTTTCAGCAGCTCCACGTCGTGTTGTTATGCTGAAATGGACAAAATCCGGTTACCACTTGCAGTACACGAAGCTACCGCCAAAATGAATTCTCAAAAAAAATATAAACTTACCACGCGACATTTGGCGTCGCGTTTGCAAAATTATGCTCAGCGCGTTCGTTTGAAAGAAAATACGAGGTGAAGGGATAGAAAGGAGGAACGTCTGCGGCAATAGCCAAATGTAAAAAGAAAGCTCTCGCAGCTCTTGGACGGCGGCCCTCAGAGAAAAAAAAATGACCGGTTGTCAAGTCAGTTCGACCTTCTGACACTTCTTGAATGTTGTCATGCGCAAGCGCTGAGACATAATCCAAGTTAAACGGAGAAAAATATAACGAAGCCGATCTATTCTGAAAAGATGAAAACAAGTACTTACTTGATTTATCCTGAAATAGTAACATCACTTCAGACAAAAACATGTTCTCTTCAATTTGAAAAACACATAAAACCGTAAGGACTGAAATTTACTGGCAGCAACACTGACAGTTGAGTTTTAATTTTTAAACGTCACCAACAAAAGTCAAAGGAAACTGTAACCATGCAACGGCGTTTGTTGAGCGTTTATTTAAAAAAAAAAAAAGGCAAGGGTTAAAATTTTTATACGTCACAGTACCCCCCAACCCAAGGAAAATTTTGACGTAAGGCAAAATTTTAAGCTGGCCCCCAGCTTCTACAACACACCGAGAATACAAAACAACATCTGAACGCGAGACTCGAAGGAAAACGTCTAGTGTCCTGACTTACAAACAGTAGAGACGCCGGCAAGAAATACCAAGCGACTCAACTCACCATAACATCAATTCTTAACCAAAGAATAACAATGAAAAAAAAGAAAACAACGCAAAGCGAAGTAAACCTAAAATAGTTCCTATCGTAGGATAAAAAGAAACATCCTATAGAATACACAAAAAGGATACAAAAAAAAAACACCCTATCGAACCCACGCGCTTTACCAGTCAAGAGCTTTATTAAACAGCTACGGACTGAACGAGGAAAAAAAACCATCCCACTAACACCTTATCAAAGGATAAGGGGAAAAAAATAACACCTTATCGAACCTCTCTATCAGTCAAGAGCTTCATCAGAGCAGCTACTGACTGATCAAGTAAAACAAACTAAACTATGAACAACACTGAGACCCTGGCGGTGCAGTGAGAGGTAAAACAACAACGGACTGCACGTCCAGCGTCTACAGCAGAATAGAAGCATAAGTCTATGCAATGAGTAAAGTTAATCACCTTTAAGGTGTTGAATATGCCAAAAACCTAAATTCTTACCAGTAACGACACTTTCTAGCTCGTATACCAGAGGAGAATGTTTACATAACACACGACATTTCTCATAACGAGGTGCGAGTTTTGCCATGAAGAATTTACTGGCATCACTCTGAGGGAACGTTTTTTTCCACACAACATCTCCTACTTCGTATTCATTTGACCGACGTCCTTTGTTGTAATTACGAGCATTTCGCTCATGAGACTTAGCCAAAGCGGACAAAACCCTATTAAAAACATCATGCAAGCCTCCCAATTTAGCAGCGTAATCTTCGGGTGAAGCACAGGACAAATCTAACTGTGAGGTTCTTTGACTAACGTAAACCTTACCACAGGGAATAGCTTCGCGACCATGTACCAAGAAAAAAGGAGTGAACCTGGTAGATTCGTTAACAGTTGTATTTAGGGCAAATTGGACTTTAGGCAATGTAGTATCCCACAAACGATGATCTTGTTGGACCAAAATAGACACGGCAGTCATTAAAGTACGGTGGTAACGTTCTACAGTAGAAACCTGAGGACAATGACGTGGAATTAAATGAACCTGTGGAATGTCGTATCTCTCAAACAAAGCATTCAACTCCCTTCCAGTGAACTGCGTTCCGTGGTCTGCTATTACGGTGCGCGGTATGCCGTGCTTAAGAAAGACTTCATCCTCAAGCCGCTGTGCTATAGTCTTGCCCACGGCTCGCCGCAAAGGAAACAACAAAACGTATTTAGAAAAACAACAAACAACCGTAAAAATATACGTATAACCAGCGCGAGAACGTGGCAATGGACCTACCAAATCCATACTAATTGATTCAAAAGGACGTGAACAGACTTTGGGATTCCCCATAAGACCTGCTGGCGGTTTCTGAGAGTGTTTATAAGCAGAACACACGTCACAATTTTTAATAAAGTTTACAACATCCTGGTATAAATCAGGCCAGTAATAATTCTGAGAAAGACGCTTGTAAGTTTTAAACGTTCCAAGATGAACAAGTTCATCACAATGACAAGACTGCAGCAACTCAGACCGACGGTCAGAAGGGACTACTTCTTTCCAATCGAATTCATTAGAAAAGTTAAACTTATTTTTGGAATAACGATACAATTTGCCGTCGTTAATAATGAAGTTTGGACAAGAAGTGGGAAACCGTTCGCATTTTTGATAAAGTTTGTTGTACCAATCGCAAGAGTGGATCTCCAAAACGGGCACAGCACGCGACAACGCGTCCGGGACAACGTGTTCCTTACCCTTGCGGTGAACAATTTCAAAATCGTAAGGTGAAAGACGACATCCCCAACGGGCTAAGCGTCCAGTGGGATTAGTTAAATTGAAAAACCATTTCAAACTTGAATGGTCAGTTACCACTTGAAAACGTTGACCTCCCTCCAAGTAAGGACGAAAATGTTCTATAGAAAATACTACTGCCAAAGCTTCCCTTTCTGTAGCCGAATAATTCCGCTCGGCCTTGTTTAAAGATCGGCTGGCGAAAGCGATTGGGTGTTCCTGACCGTCCGCAGATGTCTGCGTCAAGGTTCCACCAATACCGTACCCAGAAGCATCACAATGCACAGCAAAGGGTTTGGAAAAATCGGGACAAGACAAAATGGGGGCAGACACTAAGGCAGACTTTAACTTCTGAAACGACTTGTCAGCGTCATCAGACCAAACAAAAGGAGGCGCATTCTTACGTGTGCTCGTCAGCGCATTTAAAGGAGCGGCAATATCACTGAAATTTTGAATGAAACGTCTATAATAAGAAGCGGTACCTAAAAACATCTTAACCTCTTTACGATTACACGGAGTAGGGTAGTCTACAATAGATTGTATTTTAGATGGATCCGTGCGTAACCCTCGCTCATCTACCACGTATCCAAGATATTTTAATTCACTTCGAAAAAATTTGGATTTGCCGAAGTTAATGGTCAAATTTGCAGATTTTAAACGATCCAAAACACGGTTAAGCAAAGAAATATGATCATCAAACGCTTTACTAACAACGATGATATCATCCAAATAAACGAAAAGCCTACCGTTAAATTCTGGTCCAAACAATTTGTCCATCAACCTTTGTTGCGTCGCCGGAGCGCCTGTCAAACCGAAACACATCACCTTAAATTGAAAAAGACCACGACCGGGGACGGTAAACGCGGTACGCTCTTTAGATTGCTCATCAAGCGGTATTTGCCAGAATGCACTTTTTAAATCAATAGAAGAAAGAAACCTAGCATCTCTTAACTGGTCAAGGATACCAGAAACGTAAGGTAAAGGATAGGCATCATGCTTACTCACTGAATTCAATTTGCGACTATCAATGCAGAAGCGTAACTCACCGTTAGACTTAGGCGTAAAAAGAGTCGGGTTGTTCCAAGCACTCGTGCTAGCTTCGACCACATCCTGTGCCAGCATTTCGTCTAACTGCCGATTCAATTCTACTAGCCGGTGAGGTGAGATGGGATAATATCGCTGTTTTATAGGTTTACAATCGCCAGTATCAATGGTGTGAACAAGTAGATCCGTACGCCCTAGACCTTTCCTTTCAAAAGAAATGCTTTCAAAATTACGTATCATATTGTCTGCGATTACTCTTTGATCAGGGTTAAGCTGATCAAAGGAATGCAGCCGAATCTCAGAAACAAAATTCTGGGTCGTGACATCCTTGTTAACACTAAAGTCTTTAAATAAATTTGGAGCAATGTTAAAGGCTTTCCAAAAATCAACGCCTAAAATCAATGGAGTAGTCACATCCGGTATAACATAAAACTTAATTACACGAGTTAAGTTACGAACCTTAACCGGTAAAGACAAATATCCTTTTACCATAGCCTGGGAATCGTTAGCGGTAGCAATATAAGTAATATCACGGCAAACGTGTAGCGGAGCTCCCAAAGACAAAAACAAATCGGACAGGTCCGATCCCAATATAGAAATCGAAGAACCTGAATCGAGTAACCCATTTAAACGATGGTTATAAATAACTAGAGAAATATAAGGACGGTCGTCCCCAGTATCAACAAAATTCCGAACCGCAGAAACGCTGGAAGAAACAAAGGCGTTAAGCTTCACACCGTCTCTATTAACACTATCACGAGAAGAGTTCCCACGTTTACGACCGGAGGAGCTCGAAACAGATTTGCTAAAACGGTTCGAGTTTATTAGTTTTTTGACCGATTTCCTGAATTAGAGGACTTATTTAAGCAGTCAGGGCAAGAGGGACTCCTCACACCCTTTTTCCCGCATCGAAAACAAACAATGTCTTTCGATTGACATTCGCGAAGAGTATGGGTGTCTACCCTGCAACGAGGACAAAATATTTTCGCCGAGGCTATCTCTACCCGAGGCTTCAAAACAGATTTGAAACATAGGTCTGTGGCAAGCGCACTCGTAGAAGGTTTTGGAGGTTCTACAAAAGTATTAGCGCGATGCCAGCTGTCCTCAAGAATACGACAAACACGCTTAAGTTCACTAAGAGATTCCACGGGATCCAATGCCAAGGGAACGGAATATTCCGGCCTTATGTTCAAATACACGATATCAAACTTCTCCTTTTCGGTAAGAGGCAACGTCAACCGACTAAAATAATTTAGCATTACGCTAAGATAAGAACATATACTTTCGTGTGGACCCTGGGTTCGACTGCGAATTTCCTTCAGCAACCGCCTGTCATAGTCGAACGGTAAAAATTCCGCCAAAAGCAACGATTCCAGCTGGGCCCATGAAGAACAATCAGGTTTCACAGATCTGTACCACTGCAATGCATCTCCCTCGAACAACTCGACGGCTGAAACAAACAACCTTTCCGCTGGAATACCACGTGAACTACAAAGTTCCTCAAGTCGCTGAAGAAAAACCCTAACACAAGTTCGACCATCATATTTTAAGTTAAGCGAGCCGATAGTTTGGTATTTATTTAAAGTTATGGGAGCTGGAGTAACAGCCTCAGTAGGTGGCTCATCAGGTACCTGATACTGTTGAGTGCTAGTTTTAAAAATCTGAAATAAATTATCAAGCTTAGACAAAAATTTATTGAGCATATCCATTTGCTCGTGATATGAGGTAAGGTTAGCTTCATCCGGGGTGATTCGCGTTAGACGGTGAAAAAGGTGGTGCGCTAAGGCCTGAATTCGGTTTAAAGCCTTTAATGTTAAAGTACGCGACGAAGGTGTAATCAGTTGAGATAACTCCTTAAGTTTACATGATGTGCTGTTCAGCTCTTCAGCAACATCGCCCACAAAATTAACAATTTCATCCGACGGGTACTCTTTTACAAGTTTTCGCAACTGTGTGCGCAAAGTATTCACATCCTCCGCAGGTACAGTACTCCTAATGCGGACTTCATAAACTAACTCATCCTTATGTAATAAATTCCATATAATAGGACGTTCCTCCATTTCCTATTCGTGCAATAGCAGTTAGATGCCAATAAAGATAAAAAAAAATAGTAATTAGTCAACACTATTTTACAATCGCTATTGACTTACTTCAGAAATGCAGCAATGTAAGTAATGTTTTATTTTTTTATTTTTCAAAATTAATTACACAAAAAAATTTGTCGCCGACTGTACCGAAAGTTATAACCGACTGCAGAAATACAGCAATGTATTTTTAATGTTTAACAAAAATACACATAATACGCAGCTGACTGTACTAAATCTCGTAACCGACCGCAGAAATGTAGCAATGTATTCTAATTTTTTAACAAAAATACACAAAATATGCAGCCGACTGTACTTAATTTCGTAACAGACCGCAGAAATGTAGCAATATATTTTAATTTTTTAACAAAAATACACAAAATATGCAGCCGACTGTACTTAATTTCGTAACAGACCGCAGAAATGTAGCAATATATTTTAATTTTTAAACAAAAATACACAAAATATGCAGCTGGGTGTAATGAATTTTGTAACTGACCGCAAAAATGCAATAATGTATTCTTAAACTTCAAACCAAACTATTCACAAATAAATGTTCCTGATTATACCAAAAGTTCAACAGAAAATGTTTACCGACTGTAATCTGTACCAAATATTATCAAATAACTGCAGAAAATCAGCACTATTCTTTTTTATTTTTTAACAAAAGTTCAAAAGAAAATGTTTACTGACTGTCGACTGTACCAAATATTATTAACTAACTGCAGAAAAGCAGCAATAATTATATTTAAAAAAAAATTTAACAAGTGCACAAAAAAATTGTTACTGACTGTACCTAAAATTATAGGTGACTGCAGAAAGGCAGCAATATGTTTTTAAATTTTTAACAAAAGTACAAAATAATTGTCACTGACTGTACCAAAAATGACTAGTAAACAGTACAGAGTATATTAATTAATGATTAATGCATTTATCTCTAAAATTTCAAGCAATAGGAGTTTGAAACGCAATGACAATAAAAAATACTATTGATTACTTTATTATTGAGGCTGACTGTAAAAGCTACCAAAAGAGAAAATTATTGTTAATAAGTGTATTATTATATTGTTAATTCAAGTGAGTTGAGCTAGTTTTATAACACTGCATTCGGCTATACAAAATGGTGGCTCTTAATAAGCTACCCACAATTTATTCAACAAGTACACCCACAAATTTTTATAAAGATATAAGGTGAAGTAGTTGATTACAAACTCAACTAAATATGGAACATACTTTTCACATGAATTGTTTAGAAAGGAAAAATTTTAATTGTTGATTACAAACTCAACTAAATATGAACATACTTTTCACATAAATTGTTTAGAAAGGAAAAAATTTAATTGTTGATTACAAACTCAACATGACAATTTGTTTACTACAAACTTTACAACAGTCATTACTCATTAAAGTACATATAAGCGAACAAAAATAACAAGCAGAAAGTTCAGTTGAGAATTTCTACAGCTAGTAACGACATAGAATTTAACCCAAACTAAAGCCCCACGTTGGGCGCCACTGTGACGTCTAAGTCGATGATATAAAAAAAAAACAACGGTTTCTGGACAATGTCTTTATTTCCACCAGAAAAAAAAGCAATACATAAGAATAGGGCTCTCGGCTAGCCAGTAGTTAAATAGAGCTGGTGGGTTGTTTGGGCTACCTCAACTGAATGTCCGCCTGCACAGTTTTTGTTCGCTTAGTAAAGTTATTTAAAAGGAAAATGTTGAGCGCCACCAGTCGATGCGGCGACTGGACCGGAAGTTTAATGGTAAAAAATGAGTGTACCTCGGCTCGGAGAACTACCCAGGGGTTTGGCGGCTATCTAGGTGTCCTGGAGAGGTGGACCACGGGAGCCCGCAGGGACTCGACCAACCCGAAGGAAAGTTGACCCAGGCAAAGGGCGAACCTCTAAGACTTGAAACTTCGAGAAAAACCTCCACGCATGAAACCTGGACGTCAAAACCTGGACGTCAAAAACCTCCTGAAATAGAAATACCCAGGATTAGAAAAATTAAAAGGGTGACGATAGGACGAGACGCAAGTTGTCCTATGGGCAACTGGTTCCTGGAGTTCTGTGGTCGAAATTGTGGGACTCACCGGAGAGGAATGAAGGTCCCGCTTTAGCTGGCCAGGCTGAGGGTGACGTCTGTCGACTCTCCGGAGGTTTCAGCAGCTCCACGTCGTGTTGTTATGCTGAAATGGACAAAATCCGGTTACCACTTGCAGTACACGAAGCTACCGCCAAAATGAATTCTCAAAAAAAATATAAACTTACCACGCGACATTTGGCGTCGCGTTTGCAAAATTATGCTCAGCGCGTTCGTTTGAAAGAAAATACGAGGTGAAGGGATAGAAAGGAGGAACGTCTGCGGCAATAGCCAAATGTAAAAAGAAAGCTCTCGCAGCTCTTGGACGGCGGCCCTCAGAAAAAAAAAATGACCGGTTGTCATGTCAGTTCGACCTTCTGACACTTCTTGAATGTTGTCATGCGCAAGCGCTGAGACATAATCCAAGTTAAACGGAGAAAAATATAACGAAGCCGATCTATTCTGAAAAGATGAAAACAAGTACTTACTTGATTTATCCTGAAATAGTAACATCACTTCAGACAAGAACATGTTCTCTTCAATTTGGAAAACACATAAAACCGTAAGGACTGAAATTTACTGGCAGCAACACTGACAGTTGAGTTTTAATTTTTAAACGTCACCAACAAAAGTCAAAGGAAACTGTAACCATGCAACGGCGTTTGTTGAGCGTTTATTTAAAAAAAAAGAAAAGGCAAGGGTTAAAATTTTTATACGTCACAATATATTTAGTATTATCATGGTGAGCTGGCATTATCATTGTCGTCTTAATATCTATATGTTTACCTATGTACAAACTGTGGTGTGCAAAGAAGTTATTAGCTACCCTATCATAAGCCATTGGTTCTAAACTGAATTTAAATTTCAAAAAAAGCTACTTAATTTCCATTGGCATTTCCAGAAAATTATAAATAAGTAGTGGTATTCATTGCCGTCCCTGGCGTTCGTGTCCACAGTGTGTTTGTTTTTTAACCCCTCGACGCAAAAAGAGGGGTGTTATAAGTTTGACCGCTATGTGTATCTGTCTGTCTGGCACCGTAGCTCTTAAACGGGTGGACTGATTTGAATGCGGTTTTTTTATTTAAAAGCAGGTTTTCTAGCAATGGTTCTTAGACATGTTTTATCAAAATCGGTTCAGCCGTTTTAGAGATATTGAACTTCGAAGTGACCAAGTCGGGGTTTTCTAAATTTTTGTTGGTTGGGTTAGGTTATTGTTCTTAGTTTTGGAATGAATCCCACTGAAAAAGTATTCAACGTTTTTTTTTTGTATTTTCCGGTGTTCTCTCTCTCTCGCTCTGGCACATTTTACGTTGTGTAAAGAACATCCTTATTCTTTTTGTTTGCTCTATCCCACTTTAAGTGGGGTCGACTCTCCTAATCATGTGGCGCTAAGACATTCTGTCTGGGTGTTAGGTCGGGTAAAGTGTTTGGTAAAAAGTTTTTGCATAATATTCCACCAGGTTGACGGGAGGTGCCCCCGGCCGTGTATTTCAGAACATCCGTAATAGTTTTATTAATAAAAAAAAACCGCTTTTTATTTATTTCTAATAGGTATTACGTCATACATTTGTTTACTTTCTAAATCCACTCGCTAAACTTATATGACCTTTTGTTGGCGAGAACGCACTCATTACAATTTTATTACTATGTACCTAATGCTTGTAAATTTGGGTTGAAAAATGGCATATGTATGCAGAGGCCCATCGTTCCGCATATCAAATTTCATCAAATCTATCCGGCTGTTTTAGCTCAAAGAATACGTAATAAGTTTATAATATCAGTTAGATTTTTAGATAATTATTTTGTAAAACGCAGGTTATTTTGATATGTTAAGCAAGCTCCGTGGAGCACAGCATCTAAGCAAGGAATATGCAGATGTGCATATGATGCATGCATAAGACGCCTCCATAAATGCGTGATACATGCAGTCGTTGCGCCTGCTCGCC
>NC_133496.1:7752535-7779108 GCF_025370935.1 Choristoneura fumiferana | reverse complement strand
AATGGTGTTGATTAAAAATATTAATCTATAAAATGGCAAAGAAAAACTGCCGTTCTTCAGAAAATTGTACTCGTTTTTTTTTGTAAACTTTTTCTCTTTTTCCCTATCCCCTTGCGCACTTCAATTCCCCAGCTTTTAATTTTAAGTTAATAACGTAATTAAAGCTTTCAAAGAAATTTCATAAGACATTCGTCATACAGTAGGGAAAGTTTTTATCTTTTTGATAATAATAAAAATAATATCAATCATTTGAATTCGAACCACAAGAGTTCATTATATTTTGGGAATTAATAAAAAATGGTCAAGTGCGACTCGGACTCTTACATGAAGGGTTCTGTAAACATTTCAGTAAAAGTTTTTCTTAAAATTCTTCTAATATAAGTTTTTTTTGCTGACTGTACTTTATGCCACTGATTACCAAGTACTCGTCAAGACGACAAACGAGTCCAAACTCGATGCGGTCGTGTCGTTTATCAACAGAGTTCCTATGGTCACCGCTAGCTTTATCATCAGATAAACCTCCATGTTATAATAATATTGCATTGTCATCGGATTTATACATGCGTGTAAAATTTTCAGCTCGATCGGTTGAAGACATCCACTTTAAATTTGAGTTGAAAAATTCCACCCGAGCAAACATAGTTACATTACACTGCAAATAAATATAATGCGATGCGTTTTTTCCTCAGTTAATGGTCGCCAATCGAGGACTTTTCTCTCCCAACGGTTATCAGTCTGTTCTTCAAGCGATGCAGCTCACCCATTGCCTTTTCAACAAAAAAAAAACGTTTATACTATTAGTAGAAGTTTTATAGAAGCTGGCCTACTGTTTTTAGAACAAAAGAATGTGTCAGGTTCCAAATAATTACCTGCAAATGGAATGTTTTGAAAGACCTTTGTCCTAAGATTAGGGGAAACTCGAAAAGATAAACGAAATAATTCCGTCAAATTAAATGGCGCGTTTTAGTTTTTAGAACTAAAGGTAAAAGTTAGGTAACATTTTAGCATCAGAATAATATGTTGACATTTACATATTTTTGGGAGCTTTGAAGCATCTAGCGAGAGGAAGTATTTTGGGAGTGCCCTTAGATGGTACCTATTGTTTTGCACTAACTAACAGTCCAACGATCCCTATTAACAGAGTCGGATCTGCAATTATTGGGCAAAAGTCAAATACATACATACATATAATCACGCCTCTTTCCATAGGGGTAGCAGAGACCTTCTTTCCACTTGCTACGATCCTTACATACTTGTTTCGGTTCGTCCACTTTTATTATTCCCTTCATACATGCTCTTTCGTTTAGGGTAACTCTTGACCTGGCCTTTTTTCAAGACGTCCCTGATTTGGTCTCGAAACGTCCGCCTAGGTCTACCCCTTCCAACACTTTCATTCACACTCGCCTCATACACTTTTCGTCAATCGTTCTTCATTCATTCTCTCGACATGGCCAAACCATCTCAGCATACCTTTCTCAATTTGCAAAAGTCAAATAAACTGTTTTATATTGACTTTGACATAATAATCCCAAAATTACCATTTATTACAGACCCGGCTCTGTTAATAGGGATCGTATGTGTACGTTTGTAACTCCTTCGCCTCTAAAACGGCTTGACGAATTTGGATGAAATTTTAGTATGTAGATAGCTGCATGTCTGAAATAACTAAAGAAGCTATGTCCTACTCAGGATCTCGAACTATATTCAAATCAAATTTCATCACAATCAGTTAGTATTTGAGGCATGAAAGTTGAAGAAACAAACGACGCTACTTATGACGACGATATTAGTACCTAAGAATAGTAAGGACGTTTTGTCTATTTTTTTTTAATTAATGACTGATCCATTAGCTACTAGCATGTAATTTGTTTATATAAACTGTGTCTAAGCATAGTTAGTAAGTAAGAAACGCTTAAGAAAATATATTCCGTTCAGAATACAAATTGCATACGTAGTTATTTCCTTAACGAGCCAACCCTCTACCTGTTGCCGTTTACATTGGAAAGGATGGATCTTTTAGAAGCATGGAATCGAAAATAAAGGGACTTATGAAGTAACCTTTTCTTAATAAATTCAGTCATCGTCACCATCATCATATCAGCCGTAGGATTACCACTGTTGGACATAGGGGTGACACTCTTTCCCGGCCCGGATAATACAGACATGGAATACCGACCCTGTTTTTGTGTCCACGCCCATAGAAACTGACGTGAGCTTCTATGGGCGTGTACACGAAAAACAGGGTCGGTATTTCCATCCGGTACTATCCGGGCCGGGAAAGAGTGTCACCCAGACATAGGCCCCCCATAGACTTCAAGTTGCTTCGGTAGGAAGCGGCCTGCATCCACCGTGAACGCGCGGCTTTGACCAGGTCATCTGTCCATCTCATTGATGGACGTCCTACGCTGCCGCTTACCGCTCCACAGTCTGCAATAAATCGGTAAAATAAAACACAATAATAAGTAGGTAATTAGCTGTGACAGTTTTCGTTTCATATTTATTTAAGTATGTATTTATCAGAGACTATTATAATCTTATTTATACAGAACGAATTTTTAAAATTAGTCAAATCAAAGAAAAATATGAATTAACAACGCAATATCCGCAACAGGCTACGTCAACAAAACAGATTGTAGATCCGCGACATGCTGTTGCTTCGGCATGGTAGGTAATATTACGCATATATTATATTGTGACGTCTAAGTCGATGATATAAAAAAAAACAACGGTTTCTGGACAATGTCTTTATTTCCACCAGAAAAAAAAGCAATACATAAGAATAGGGCTCTCGGCTAGCCAGTAGTTAAATAGAGCTGGTGGGTTGTTTGGGCTACCTCAACTGAATGTCCGCCTGCACAGTTTTTGTTCGCTTAGTAAAGTTATTTAAAAGGAAAATGTTGAGCGCCACCAGTCGATGCGGCGACTGGACCGGAAGTTTAATGGTAAAAAATGAGTGTACCTCGGCTCGGAGAACTACCCAGGGGTTTGGCGGCTATCTAGGTGTCCTGGAGAGGTGGACCACGGGAGCCCGCAGGGACTCGACCAACCCGAAGGAAAGTTGACCCAGGCAAAGGGCGAACCTCTAAGACTTGAAACTTCGAGAAAAACCTCCACGCATGGAACCTGGACGTCAAAAACCTGGACGTCAAAAACCTCCTGAAATAGAAATACCCAGGATTAGAAAAATTAAAAGGGTGACGATAGGACGAGACGCAAGTTGTCCTATGGGCAACTGGTTCCGGGAGTTCTGTGGTCGAAACTGTTGGACTCACCGGAGAGGAATGAAGGTCCCGCTTTAGCTGGCCAGGCTAAGGGTGACGTCTGTCGACTCTCCGGAGGTTTCAGCAGCTCCACGTCGTGTTGTTATGCTGAAATGGACAAAATCCGGTTACCACTTGCAGTACACGAAGCTACCGCCAAAATTGAATTCTCAAAAAAAATATAAACTTACCACGCGACATTTGGCGTCGCGTTTGCAAAATTATGCTCAGCGCGTTCGTTTGAAAGAAAATACGAGGTGAAGGGATAGAAAGGAGGAACGTCTGCGGCAATAGCCAAATGTAAAAAGAAAGCTCTCGCAGCTCTTGGACGGCGGCCCTCAGAGAGAAAAAAAATGACAGGTTGTCAAGTCAGTTCGACCTTCTGACACTTCTTGAATGTTGTCATGCGCAAGCGCTGAGACATAATCCAAGTTAAACGGAGAAAAATATAACGAAGCCGATCTATTCTGAAAAGATGAAAACAAGTACTTACTTGATTTATCCTGAAATAGTAACATCACTTCAGACAAAAACATGTTCTCTTCAATTTGAAAAACACATAAAACCGTAAGGACTGAAATTTACTGGCAGCAACACTGACAGTTGAGTTTTAATTTTAAACGTCACCAACAAAAGTCAAAGGAAACTGTAACCATACAACGGCGTTTGTTGAGCGTTTATTTAAAAAAAAAGAAAAGGCAAGGGTTAAAATTTTTATACGTCACAGTACCCCCAACCCAAGGAAAATTTGACGTAAGGCAAAATTTTAAGCTGGCCCCCAGCTTCTACAACACACCGAGAATACAAAACAACATCTGAACGCGAGACTCGAAGGAAAACGTCCAGTGTCCTGACTTACAAACAGTAGAGACGCCGGCAAGAAATACCAAGCGATTCAACTCACCATAACATCAATTCTTAACCAAAGAATAACAATGAAAAAAAGAAAACAACGCAAAGCGAAGTAAACCTAAAATAGTTCCTATCGTAGGATAAAAAGAAACATCCTATAGAATAAAAGGATACAAAAAAAACAACACCCTATCGAACCCACGCGCTTTACCAGTCAAGAGCTTTATTAAACAGCTACGGACTGAACGAGGAAAAAAACCATCCCACTAACACCTTATCAAAGGATAAGGGGAAAAAAAATAACACCTTATCGAACCTACACGTCTATCAGTCAAGAGCTTCATCAGAGCAGCTACTGACTGATCAAGTAAAACAAACTAAACTATGAACAACACTGAGACCCTGGCGGTGCAGTGAGAGGTAAAACAACAACGGACTGCACGTCCAGCGTCTACAGCAGAATAGAAGCATAAGTCTATGCAATGAGTAAAGTTAATCACCTTTAAGGTGTTGAATATGCCAAAAACCTAAATTCTTACCAGTAACGACACTTTCCAGCTCGTATACCAGAGGAGAATGTTTACATAACACACGACATTTCTCATAACGAGGTGCGAGTTTTGCCATGAAGAATTTACTGGCATCACTCTGAGGGAACGTTTTTTTCCACACAACATCTCCTACTTCGTATTCATTTGACCGACGTCCTTTGTTGTAATTACGAGCATTTCGCTCATGAGACTTAGCCAAAGCGGACAAAACCCTATTAAAAACATCATGCAAGCCTCCCAATTTAGCAGCGTAATCTTCGGGTGAAGCACAGGACAAATCTAACTGTGAGGTTCTTTGACTAACGTAAACCTTACCACAGGGAATAGCTTCGCGACCATGTACCAAGAAAAAAGGAGTGAACCTGGTAGATTCGTTAACAGTTGTATTTAGGGCAAATTGGACTTTAGGCAATGTAGTATCCCACAAACGATGATCTTGTTGGACCAAAATAGACACGGCAGTCATTAAAGTACGGTGGTAACGTTCTACAGTAGAAACCTGAGGACAATGACGTGGAATTAAATGAACCTGTGGAATGTCGTATCTCTCAAACAAAGCATTCAACTCCCTTCCAGTGAACTGCGTTCCGTGGTCTGCTATTACGGTGCGCGGTATGCCGTGCTTAAGAAAGACTTCATCCTCAAGCCGCTGTGCTATAGTCTTGCCCACGGCTCGCCGCAAAGGAAACAACAAAACGTATTTAGAAAAACAACAAACAACCGTAAAAATATACGTATAACCAGCGCGAGAACGTGGCAATGGACCTACCAAATCCATACTAATTGATTCAAAAGGACGTGAACAGACTTTGGGATTCCCCATAAGACCTGCTGGCGGTTTCTGAGAGTGTTTATAAGCAGAACACACGTCACAATTTTTAATAAAGTTTACAACATCCTGGTATAAATCAGGCCAGTAATAATTCTGAGAAAGACGCTTGTAAGTTTTAAACGTTCCAAGATGAACAAGTTCATCACAATGACAAGACTGCAGCAACTCAGACCGACGGTCAGAAGGGACTACTTCTTTCCAATCGAATTCATTAGAAAAGTTAAACTTATTTTTGGAATAACGATACAATTTGCCGTCGTTAATAATGAAGTTTGGACAAGAAGTGGGAAACCGTTCGCATTTTTGATAAAGTTTGTTGTACCAATCGCAAGAGTGGATCTCCAAAACGGGCACAGCACGCGACAACGCGTCCGGGACAACGTGTTCCTTACCCTTGCGGTGAACAATTTCAAAATCGTAAGGTGAAAGACGACATCCCCAACGGGCTAAGCGTCCAGTGGGATTAGTTAAATTGAAAAACCATTTCAAACTTGAATGGTCAGTTACCACTTGAAAACGTTGACCTCCCTCCAAATAAGGACGAAAATGTTCTATAGAAAATACTACTGCCAAAGCTTCCCTTTCTGTAGCCGAATAATTCCGCTCGGCCTTGTTTAAAGATCGGCTGGCGAAAGCGATTGGGTGTTCCTGACCGTCCGCAGATGTCTGCGTCAAGGTTCCACCAATACCGTACCCAGAAGCATCACAATGCACAGCAAAGGGTTTGGAAAAATCGGGACAAGACAAAATGGGGGCAGACACTAAGGCAGACTTTAACTTCTGAAACGACTTGTCAGCGTCATCAGACCAAACAAAAGGAGGCGCATTCTTACGTGTGCTCGTCAGCGCATTCAAAGGAGCGGCAATATCACTGAAATTTTGAATGAAACGTCTATAATAAGAAGCGGTACCTAAAAACATCTTAACCTCTTTACGATTACACGGAGTAGGGTAGTCTACAATAGATTGTATTTTAGATGGATCCGTGCGTAACCCTCGCTCATCTACCACGTATCCAAGATATTTTAATTCACTTCGAAAAAATTTGGATTTGCCGAAGTTAATGGTCAAATTTGCAGATTTTAAACGATCCAAAACACGGTTAAGCAAAGAAATATGATCATCAAACGCTTTACTAACAACGATGATATCATCCAAATAAACGAAAAGCCTACCGTTAAATTCTGGTCCAAACAATTTGTCCATCAACCTTTGTTGCGTCGCCGGAGCGCCTGTCAAACCGAAACACATCACCTTAAATTGAAAAAGACCACGACCGGGGACGGTAAACGCGGTACGCTCTTTAGATTGCTCATCAAGCGGTATTTGCCAAAATGCACTTTTTAAATCAATAGAAGAAAGAAACCTAGCATCTCTTAACTGGTCAAGGATACCAGAAACGTAAGGTAAAGGATAGGCATCATGCTTACTCACTGAATTCAATTTGCGACTATCAATGCAGAAGCGTAACTCACCGTTAGACTTAGGCGTAAAAAGAGTCGGGTTGTTCCAAGCACTCGTGCTAGCTTCGACCACATCCTGTGCCAGCATTTCGTCTAACTGCCGATTCAATTCTACTAGCCGGTGAGGTGAGATGGGATAATATCGCTGCTTTATAGGTTTACAATCGCCAGTATCAATGGTGTGAACAAGTAGATCCGTACGCCCTAGACCTTTCCTTTCAAAAGAAATGCTTTCAAAATTACGTATCATATTATCTGCGATTACTCTTTGATCAGGGTTAAGCTGATCAAAGGAATGTAGCCGAACCTCAGAAACAAAATTCTGGGTCGCGACATCCTTGTTAACACTAAAGTCTTTAAATAAATTTGGAGCAATGTTAAAGGCTTTCCAAAAATCAACGCCTAAAATCAATGGAGTAGTCACATCCGGTATAACATAAAACTTAATTACACGAGTTAAGTTACGAACCTTAACCGGTAAAGACAAATATCCTTTTACCATAGCCTGGGAATCGTTAGCGGTGGCAATATAAGTAATATCACGGCAACCGTGTAGCGGAGCTCCCAAAGACAAAAACAAATCGGACAGGTCCGATCCCAATATAGAAATCGAAGAACCTGAATCGAGTAACCCATTCAAACGATGGTTATAAATAACTAGAGAAATATAAGGACGGTCGTCCCCACTATCAACAAAATTCCGAACCGCAGAAACGCTGGAAGAAACAAAGGCGTTAAGCTTCACACCGTCTCTATTAACACTATCACGAGAAGAGTTCCCACGTTTACGACCGGAGGAGCTCGAAACAGATTTGCTAAAACGGTTCGAGTTTATTAGTTTTTTGACCGATTTCCCGAATTAGAGGACTTAATTAAGCAGTCAGGGCAAGAGGGACTCCTCACACCCTTTTTCCCGCATCGAAAACAAACAATGTCTTTCGATTGACATTCGCGAAGAGTATGGGTGTCTACCCTGCAACGAGGACAAAATATTTTCGCCGAGGCTATCTCTACCCGAGGCTTCAAAACAGATTTGAAACATAGGTCTGTGGCAAGCGCACTCGTAGAAGGTTTTGGAGGTTCTACAAAAGTATTAGCGCGATGCCAGCTGTCCTCAAGAATACGACAAACACGCTTAAGTTCACTAAGAGATTCCACGGGATCCAATGCCAAGGGAACGGAATATTCCGGCCTTATGTTCAAATACACGATATCAAACTTCTCCTTTCGGTAAGAGGCAACGTCAACCGACTAAAATAATTTAGCATTACGCTAAGATAAGAACATATACTTTCGTGTGGACCCTGAGTTCGACTGCGAATTTCCTTCAGCAACCGCCTGTCATAGTCGAACGGTAAAAATTCCGCCAAAAGCAACGATTCCAGCTGAGCCCATGAAAAACAATCAGGTTTCACAGATCTGTACCACTGCAATGCATCTCCCTCGAACAACTCGACGGCTGAAACAAACAACCTTTCCGCTGGAATACCACGTGAGCTACAAAGTTCCTCAAGTCGCTGAAGAAAAACCCTAACACAAGTTCGACCGTTATATTTTAAGTTAAGCGAGCCGATAGTTTGGTATTTATTTAAAGTTATGGGAGCTGGAGTAACAGCCTCAGTAGGTGGCTCATCAGGTACCTGATACTGTTGAGTGCTAGTTTTAAAAATCTGAAATAAATTATCAACTTAGACAAAAATTTATTGAGCATATCCATTTGCTCGTGATATGAGGTAAGGTTAGCTTCATCCGGGGTGATTCGCGTTAGACGGTGAAAAAGGTGGTGCGCGCCTGAATTCGGTTTAAAGCCTTTAATGTTAAAGTACGCGACGAAGGTGTAATCAGTTGAGATAACTCCTTAAGTTTACATGATGTGCTGTTCAGCTCTTCAGCAACATCGCCCACAAAATTAACAATTTCATCCGACGGGTACTCTTTTACAAGTTTTCGCAACTGTGTGCGCAAAGTATTCACATCCTCCGCAGGTACAGTACTCCTAATGCGGACTTCATAAGCTAACTCATCCTTATGTAATAAATTCCATATAATAGGACGTTCCTCCATTTCCTATTCGTGCAATAGCAGTTAGATGCCAATAAAGATAAAAAAAAATAGTAATTAGTCAACACTATTTTACAATCGCTATTGACTTACTTCAGAAATGCAGCAATGTAAGTAATGTTTTATTTTTTTATTTTTCAAAATTAATTACACAAAAAAATTTGCCGCCGACTGTACCGAAAGTTATAACCGACTGCAGAAATACAGCAATGTATTTTTAATGTTTAACAAAAATACACATAATACGCAGCTGACTGTACTAAATCTCTTAACCGACCGCAGAAATGTAGCAATGTATTCTAATTTTTAACAAAAATACACAAAATATGCAGCCGACTGTACTTAATCTCGTAACAGACCGCAGAAATGTAGCAATATATTGTAATTTTTTAACAAAAATACACAAAATATGCAGCCGACTGTACTTAATTTCGTGACAGACCGCAGAAATGTAGCAATATATTTCAATTTTGTAACAAAAATACACAAAATATGCAGCTGGGTGTAATGAATTTTGTAACTGACCGCATAAATGCAATAATGTATTCTTAAATTTCAAAGCAAAGTATTCACAAATAAATGTTCCTGATTATACCAAAAGTTCAAAAGAAAATGTTTACCAACTGTAATCTGTACCAAATATTATCAAATAACTGCAGAAAATCAGCACTATTTTATTTTTTATTTTTTTAACAAAAGTTCAAAAGAAAAATGTTTACTGACTGTCGACTGTACCAAATATTATTAACTAACTGCAGAAAAGCAGCAATAATTATATTTAAAAAAAATTTAACAAGTGTACAAAAAATTGTTACTGACTGTACCTAATATTATAAGTGACTGCAGAAAGGCAGCAATATGTTTTTAAATTTTTAACAAAAGTACAAAATAATTGTCACTGACTGTACCAAAAATGACTAGTAAACAGTACAGAGTATATTAATTAATGATTAATGCATTTATCTCTAAAATTTCAAGCAATAGGAGTTTGAAACGCAATGACAATAAAAATATTTTGATTACTTTATTATTAAGGCTGACTGTAAAAGCTACCAAAAGGGAAAATTATTGTTAATAAGTGTATTATTAGATTGTTAATTCAAGTGAGTTGAGCTAGTTTTATAACACTGCATTCGGCTATACAAAATGGTGGCTCTTAATAAGCTACCCACAATTTATTTAATAAGTACACCCACAAATTTTTATAAAAAAATAAGGTGAAATAGTTGATTACAAACAACTAAATATGAACATACTTTTCACATAAATTGTTTAGAAAGGAAAAATTTTAATTGTTGATTACAAACTCAACTAAATATGAACATACTTTTCACATAAATTGTTTAGAAAGGAAAAAATTTAATTGTTGATTACAAACTCAACATGACAATTTGTTTACTACAAACTTTACAGCAGTCATTACTCATTAAAGTACATATAAGCGAACAAAAATAACAAGCAGAAAGTTCAGTTGAGAATTTCTACAGCTAGTAACGACATAGAATTTAACCCAAACTAAAGCCCCACGTTGGGCGCCACTGTGACGTCTAAGTCGATGATATAAAAAAAAACAACGGTTTCTGGACAATGTCTTTATTTCCACCAGAAAAAAAAACAATACATAAGAATAGGGCTCTCGGCTAGCCAGTAGTTAAATAGAGCTGGTGGGTTGTTTGGGCTACCTCAACTGAACGTCCGCCTGCACAGTTTTTGTTCGCTTAGTAAAGTTATTTAAAAGGAAAATGTTGAGCGCCACCAGTCGATTGCGGCGACTGGACCGGAAGTTTAATGTTAAAAAATGAGTGTACCTCGGCTCGGAGAACTACCCAGGGGTTTGGCGGCTATCTAGGTGTCCTGGAGAGGTGGACCACGGGAGCCCGCAGGGACTCGACCAACCCGAAGGAAAGTTGACCCAGGCAAAGGGCGAACCTCTAAGACTTGGAACTTCGAGAAAAACCTCCACGCATGAAACCTGGACGTCAAAACCTGGACGTCAAAAACCTCCTGAAATAGAAATACCCAGGATTAGAAAAATTAAAAGGGTGACGATAGGACGAGACGCAAGTTGTCCTATGGGCAACTGGTTCCGGGAGTTCTGTGGTTGAAATTGTTGGACTCACCGGAGAGGAATGAAGGTCCCGCTTTAGCTGGCCAGGCTAAGGGTGACGTCTGTCGACTCTCCGGAGGTTTCAGCAGCTCCACGTCGTGTTGTTATGCTGAAATGGACAAAATCCGGTTACCACTTGCAGTACACGAAGCTACCGCCAAAATTAATTCTCAAAAAAAATATAAACTTACCACGCGACATTTGGCGTCGCGTTTGCAAAATTATGCTCAGCGCGTTCGTTTGAAAGAAAATACGAGGTGAAGGGATAGAAAGGAGGAACGTCTGCGGCAATAGCCAAATGTAAAAAGAAAGCTCTCGCAGCTCTTGGACGGCTGCCCTCAGAGAGAAAAAAAAAAATGACCGGTTGTCAAGTCAGTTCGACCTTCTGACACTTCTTGAATGTTGTCATGCGCAAGCGCCGAGACATAATCCAAGTTAAACGGAGAAAAATATAACGAAGCCGATCTATTCTGAAAAGATGAAAACAAGTACTTACTTGATTTATCCTGAAATAGTAACATCACTTCAGACAAAAACATGTTCTCTTCAATTTGAAAAACACATAAAACCGTAAGGACTGAAATTTACTGGCAGCAACACTGACAGTTGAGTTTTAATTTTAAACGTCACCAACAAAAGTCAAAGGAAACTGTAACCATGCAACGGCGTTTGTTGAGCGTTTATTTAAAAAAAAGAAAAGGCAAGGGTTAAAATTTTTATACGTCACAATATATTCAGTATTACCATGGTAAGCTGGCATTATCATTGTCGTCTTAATATCTATATGTTCTTACCTATGTACAAACTGTGGTGTGCAAAGAAGTTATTAGCTACCCTATCATAAGCCATTGGTTCTAAACTGAATTTAAATTTCGAAAAAGCTACTTAATTTCCATTGGCATTTCCAGAAAATTATATAAGTAGTGGTATTCATTGCCTTCCCTGGCGTTCGTGTCGTCGCAGTGTGCTTGTTTTTAACCCCCGACGCAAAAAGAGGGGTGTTATAAGTTTGACCGCTATGTGTCTCTGTCTGTCTGTGGCAGCGTAGCTCTTAAACGGGTGGACTGATTTGAATGCGGTTTTTTTATTTGAAAGCAGGTTTTCTAGCAATGGTTCTTAGACATGTTTTATCAAAATCGGTTCAGCCGTTTTAGAGATATTGAACTTCGAAGTGACCAAGTCGGGGTTTTCTAAATTTTTGTTGGTTGGGTTAGGTTATTGTTCTTAGTTTTGGAATGAATCCCACTGAAAAAGTATTCAACGTTTTTTTTTTGTATTTTCCGGTGTTCTCTCTCTCTCGCTCTGGCACATTTTACGTTGTGTAAAAAACATCCTTATTCTTTTTGTTTGCTCCATCCCACTTTAAGTGGGGTCGACTCTCCTAATCATGTGGCGCTAAGACATTCTGTCTTGGGTGTTAGGTCCGATAAATTGTGTTTGGTAAAAAGTTTTTGCATAATATTCCACTTTCAGAACATCCGTAATAGTTTTTGATATAATAAAATAAACCGCTTTTTTATTTATTTCTAATAGGTATTACGTCATACATTTGTTTACTTTCTAAATCCACTCGCTAAACTTATATGACCTTTTGTTGGCGAGAACGCACTCATTACAATTTTATTACTATGTACCTAATGCTTGTAAATTTGGGTTGAAAAATGGCATATGTATGCAGAGGCCCAGCGTTCCACATATCAAATTTCATCAAATCTATCCGGCTGTTTTAGCTCAAAGAATACGTAATAAATTTATAATATCAGTTAGATTGTTAGAAAATTATGTTGTAAAACGCAGGTTATTTTGATATGTTAAGCAAGCTCCGTGGAGCACAGCATCTAAGCAAGGAATATGCAGATGTGCATATGATGCATGCATAAGACGCCTCCATAAATGCGTGATACATGCAGTCGTTGCCTGCTCGCGCCATGCTTGCGTTGCATAATAACTCGGTCCTTTTGCGGTTACATGAGGAACTAATAATGCTATTTTCGAGAAGGAAAGTCGATACTTTTGGCTTACTAATTGCTGAGAAGGCAATGTATTAAATTATAGGGGCTCGATTTAGGCGTGCTGGGGTTTTAAAATAAAAAAACTTTTTAACAAAAAATGGAACCGACTTCAAAAATCTTTAAGTAACTTACAACAAATTGGAAAAGATAAAAAGGTGAAATTCAGGCGATTTCCAGCATTAAAACAATTGAATATCTTGAAATTGATCTTCTGTTTTAATGGGCAAATGTTTCGAATATTTTTTCATAAATACGAAATTTGCGGGGACACTTAAAAACTTAAAACTTTATACTGTTTATTTCAATAAAAATTGAATAATTACTTGATTAACCTTAGCTTCTAATCTTAAATTAAAAAGATTTTTTGAGTTAAGGAGTCTCTAAAGTTGTTTGTACAAAATCACACAAAATCGTGTATGTATTTTCATGTTTGTTTTTTGTTTGCTCTTATTTTTGTTGTTTATTCTTATTTTAAAATTTTGTTGTATTTGTGTGTCTTTGTGAATGTGAATGTCTTCTTTCTTTCTTTCTTTCAAATACCTTAAAATCGCACCTTGAGAATTAAACCGTCACTAAACGAAATATGTCAGCTCGCAAAATTAAACTATGTGTTAAAATCGTTATATAGTGTCATTTTTGAGAGGAGACAAATTTTGTATGACGGTTTGATTCTCAAGATGCGAAATATTACGGATTATTGCACGAATAATACGGTATTTGGCTATAAAAAAAATCGCAGGACACTAGTCCCAAAGTAAACAAAGCTTGCGTTATGGGTACTAGGCAACTGATAACATTATCATCATTATATCCATTGTCGTCCATTGATGGACATCTGATGGATATTGATGGATACCTCCAGTTGCTTCGGTTGAAAGCAGTCTACTCCCGCCCTGAAGCCGCGACATTAACGCAGGTCATCTATCTATCTCGTTGGCGGACCTCCTACGCTGCGCTTGCCGATCCGCATTCTGCGTTCAAGAACATTTTCGGCCCCTACGGCCATATGTTATGCGTGCTGTATGGCTTGCCCATTGCCATTTCAACGGTGATCCTTGTTCTTTTACGTATCTACTCTTTTCTAATCCGGGCAAAATACGCCTTCAAACTAATTAAAAACATTACAATACAATACAATACAAAGACTCTTTATTGTACACCAGACATAGTAAGCGATACAGAGGATACACAGAGAAATTATTATTATTATTACTATTGAATTATCATTATTGTTTTCAATTAATTTAAATAAGTACCTATCTTCATTTGAAACGACAAAGCCAGCAATTTGTTACGATTGTCATGCGGGGTAAACTGAATTCGACTTAATAGTGATTGACTCAAGGTATAGATTGTTTAACATTACCTTGCCTACGACCGAAAGCGCGATGGTCTTATTTTTTAATGTCATAATTGCCAATCGCGCGCACTCGAAATAACACCTTAACTTACGTAATAAGGTTGCATGTAACGAAAATTGAAATGTTCTTAAGTACATTATGTGTTATTGATTTGCCTTAGTAGACGCACGCACTTGTACAGTCAAGGGTAAAGATATCGACACGGCCAAAGTAACCAAAAATATGTATACACGACTTTATGCACTTAAAATTAAGGCCGTGTATACATATTTACTTGGCCGTGTCGATATCTTTGCCCTTGACTGTAACTTAGCGATGGGACATTTTTGCGACATGAATTTGTAGGTGACGTGCATCTAGGTATTCTAAATCGATGTTAGAGAAACCCCGATCTACCTGCCAAATGTAATTAAAATGCTTCCAGCCGTTTACAACAAACACAAACTTTCGTGTTAATAATTTTAGTAGAATATTCTTCCATTGTATTCAGGAACACCTGACGTAATTGCGTAAGTAAATTATGTAAGCAAACACAATTCAAAACAGAACGCAAAATGTACATCATTTAGTCTTTGTTAGCAAACTCACATACCTGCCGCCATATTAACACAGATTAAATAATGAAAATGGGGCGTGCTTTGTGAAAAGCAGATGCCGGAAGCAAGGAGTGAGTAACAGGAGGTGGTAACTTCCGGTTTGAGCGGATGCGACGTCATTTGCACGCACCCGTACGGTATCTGGGTTAGGTTGGCAGCACTGCTTTAACTTGGCGCGTAGCTTTTGTCTTATTATGTTGGTATTTTTTAATTAAATTGTAACTACATTATAACTATTATTTTTTATTATTATCGATGACTTGCCACTTACCACTCGTTACACTTCTTATAGACTTCTTAGACGACCGGATGGCCAAGTGGTTAGAGAACCTGACTACCAAGCTTGAGGTCCCGGGTTCGATTCCCGGTCGGGGCAGATATTTGTATGAATAATACAAATGTTTGTTCTCGGGTCATGGATGTTTAATATGTATTTATGTATGTATTAAACTATATAAGTATGTTTATCCGTTGCTTAGTGTCCATAGTACAAGCTTTGCTTAGTGTGCGACTAGGTTCAAAAGGTGTCAAGTATCTTATAATTTTATTTATTTATTGTTGATTTGCTGATTTCATCATATTTGCTGATGACATATCAGTCGACATAGAGTGGTTAAAACGTAAGTTGAGATTTTTATACGATTTTTGTTTACACTACCTACATTCTCGAACTTGATCGTGATGGTTTTAAAATCCCAGTGTGATATATTTAAAACTCGTTTAATGTACTACTTTAATGAACTAGCCTAGAACGTAAAACGTGAAAAGTCCTAGATGCGGGAGAACAAAGAGATTGTTTATCGTTCATTAATATGGACCGTTTGTCAGTAACAAATAAAAAGCACTATTTATTTAATGCAAACATGTCACTTATTAATACAATAATTGTATTCATAAACACGTGGGCAGAATTCAGAAATAGTCGTATTTTTTTCACGATGAGATTTTCACTACATCCGTGTAGCATAGCAAATACCTACATTAACATTATTTTCATCTCCTGTACTGTATACAGGGCGTGTCTGACTATGGGCTTTAACCTCCTGAGACCCGAAGTAAAATTTCTGTTTTCACATATTTTTTTTTGTTTATTTAATAACGTAACGTGCAAATTTTTTTATGTCCTCAAGTGAGGACCAGGGTACCCAGAGGTAAAGCCAAAGTTCGATTCTATGCGCATAACTGAGCTACTTTTGTTCTGCAATTTTTAAAAAATATAACCACCGTGTTTTTTTTTTCATACAGATGAAATGTTATTTTCAATGTATGCAATACAATATTAAATTGACAGCACATTGATAAATATTTATCTAAGATATAAAAAATATTTAAAGCCCCACGTACCAAGAGAGTTGTCTTAGCGATAACACCGCCAAGTCCGATACACTGACTTAACGACTTTGACGATCACAAAATTATCTAAATTCGAGTTATATGAAAATGCCACAAAAAAAAAGTACCTTAGATAAGTGCTGCGTGGAATCAAACCTTAAATTTAAAGCCCCTATGGTCATAGCACCCTATACCTATTATTCTCTTTATCATTCTACATTAAACCTCCAGGTATTTTACAGTTGTATTTATATTTTGAAGCCCATTATTTATAAGAAGCCAGGATTATTTCAAAATGGCTTAAGATCCATGACATTATTCAAGATTACGTTCATCTTAAGTGAATTTACGCGGGACGGCGATACTTTAAATAATGTTAAAACTTCAGAAAATACAGGGATTATTAAGACGACATTGAGAAGGGAGTGAACAGAACTTTTACAGGTTTGAACATATTTTCTTCCAAACATAATGTTTAAAATTTACTCAAGTTTTAGGGCCTGGCTACATGTCCACGGTGCGGCGTCATGAACGTAAAACTGCGCGGCGCCGGACGCGGCTCGTTGCCAAACCATGCAGATATACGGCGTAGTGAACGTAAAACGGCATTGCGCCGGACGCGGCACGTTTTCGCACCGTGCAGATACACGATTTTTTTCTGAAATTAACAATACAAATCAAATGAATATTTATTTTTATAATGTTATACCTATAATTATGACTAGACTAGGTACTCCCAGCATCGCACGCGTTAGCTAAAATAGCGATAGCAATTTTGTAGTCAAAATACCACGCACAGGACTTATTATCACGCTAAAACACACGAGTAATATTTATCTCGACGTTTCGGCAACATTACAGTGGCCGTGGTCACGAGTAATTTTGTGTGGTTGATTTTGTAATTTTATTTCGATCTCGTGGGAATGTCGGTGTCGTCGGCGGCCGATCCTAAAATCTGCCAGATCACGAAATTCCTAAGCATATCGTGAAATGGCGTCATTTCATGAATTGGCTCAGGGACATCCGCCATATCGTTCAAAACTCACGTTTAACGATTTACCTAGTGACGTTTAGGCATATCATGAAACGCCGCCATAATGTTCTGGCACTTCGCCGGCCGCTGCCGCGGCACGCACGCTTCGCTCGCTCGGCTCGTGCGTTGTGGTCACATTTCATACTAACAACTCCCCGCTTCGCTCGTCGTACCTAAATTTTTCTTTTTTTCGGCATATCACGATGCGCCCGGTATAGAGCTAGGAATATCGACGAACGCGTTGCTCTAATCGATCTGCCGTATTGTTTCTCGGGCACATCGTGATATGCCTGGCCAACTTTTAGGCATGTCATGAAATGGCGCCATTTCACGATATGCCTAGGAATTTCGTAATCTGGCTGATTTTACGATCGGCCGCCGACATCGGGATATAAAGTAACTTAGGTATTGTTCTAGAAGTCCTGTTATTTATATATCAAATTTCATTCCCGTCCTATAACCTCCTCGATGACTTTTTCGTCGCTTCATCATCATCATTAGCCAGAACACGTCCAGTCCTGAACAAAGGCCCCCCCTTAGAACGCCACTATGACCTACAACTCGCCACTTGCATCCACCGGTTGCCCGCAATTCTCACGATATCGTCAGTCCACCTAGTGGGAGACTGCCAACGCTTCGCCTTCACGGTTTTAGCTTAACTTAAATACCTACTCAATAAACAAGGCTCCAGAACAAGCAACTTTATCTATTCATTTTAACATCAGTAAGCTCAGAAATAGTGATTTCGAATACGAAAATGGAATTAAGTTCGACAATATCACTTACTGCGCCGGTTGATTAATTGGATCCAATTACTTATCTACTTTAAATTTTGTTGCAACTTGTTTTAAATTAATTAAGTTTTTATTAAGGCCTCGATTCGGCCATCAATTTCAATTTAATATTTCAGTCAATCGCGATTTATTTTTAAATTAGTAAATACTAGCTTATGCCCGCGACTTCGTCTGCGCGGAACTAGATTATCACACAGTGACGCCCTCTACCGTACCGTTCAAACCATATCTGTACCAAATTTCATCAAAATCGGTTCACTGGTTTCGACGTGAAAGCGTAACAGACAGACAAACAAACAGATAGGCAGACAGAGTTAGTGGGTAGTAGGTAGGTTCAGATAGCGCTTGGCACATACAATAGCATGAATAAACATAAACTAACACATTATAAAAAAAAAAAAAAATTTTAGTAAAATGTTGCACGTTGTCCCTTCATACAACGTACAGTCGGCCCATGAAAATGTTGACCACTTTAGTACTTTGTCAAATTAAACCAGATCAAGATCAAGGCAGAGTGGTACGCGTGATGAAATAGGTTGTCAATGTCAATGTGACATGGTTTTAAGTTGCTTATCATTTTCATGGGCCGACTGTACATGCTGACCACGGTGTAATTTTCGATATTTCTACTGAAAATTTTACCTTTTCCTGTGTTAGTCGTTGGTTTTGATTTAATTAATTTGAATTTATTTGGTTTGACATAGACAGTTTAATTTGATGTGAGTTAATTGATTGTTTTAATTATAAATACTGAAATGAAACAGAATTTAATTAATTAGGCAGTTGTTTTTCATGTTGAATTTCATGGAAACTAATTAATCTTATCTGCTCTCATAAGAACATTGTATACACTAACAATAATTGGATCTACTTAGTTATCCGAAAATAAATGATTATAGGCAACAGATAAACATACTTATATCGATAAATGCGTACTTAAATACGAGTACATAATTAAACATCCAAGACCAAAACATTAGTATTGTTGATATAAATATCTGCCCGGCCGGGAATTGAACCCGGGACCTCAAGCTTCGTAGTCAGTTCTTCTTCTTCTTCTTCAACCTTGATCTACCCAATGCTGAGTAAAGGTCTCTTCCATTTAAGACCATTCTGTGCGGTCCTGAGTTTTCCGCATCCAGTCCTTCCCAGCCGCTCGCACCAAATCGTCCGTCCATCTTGCTGGCTGCCTCCCCACATTCCTGAACCCCTCTCGTGGTCAGTTCTCTTCTGGCTATCCGGTCGTCCGGTATTCTGTAAATAGGCCGCAATGGCCTATCAGTCTCTAAAAGGGCCGGAACGCACCTGTGATAGCCCTCGTGTTGACAGGTGTCCATGGGCGGCGGTGGCTGCTTCCCATCAGGTGATGCTCGTTTTGCCCCCCTTATATAAAAAATGAGTACTTTTACATGCCGTTTAGGGTTTTAGGGTTTCGTAGCCAAAATGGCAAAAACGGAACACGTATTTTTTAAATTACCAGAGAACTATATAGTAGGTATAGTAACTTAGAAGAGAAATGAAATGAATTTTTATTTGCTGTAAATGTGAGAGTGGAAATGAAGTGAAACCCGCAGTTTGAATTCAACTGCCAGATTAAATTATTCAACTGCCAGATTTAATCATTCAACTGCCAGATTTAATGATTCAACTGTCAGATTTAATGATTCAACTGCCAGATTTAATGATTCAACTGTCAGATTAAATGATTCAACTGCCAGATTTAATGATTCAACTGTCAGATTAAATGATTCAACTGCCAGATTTAATGATTCAACTGCCAGATTTAATGATTCAACTGCCAGATTTAATGATTCTCGCGAAACTTTCATGTGTATCATCCCCTCTCATTTTAAGAGGAGGTCTGTGCTCAGACTGTGGGACGTTTATAGACTGAGATGATGATGATGATGAATTCTATTTCGGTTTTCTAGAATCGGTACTGTGAGTGTTACCCAAGCTTTACGTTGTTTACGTGCATGTCTATCAATACAGTTCACTTTTGACATGCATTTCGGCGACGTGCACAATCGCATGGATGCACAGACTGATACATGTCACAGCACACAGATAACTGTGTGTTTTTTAAATTTATCCGAACCGGTGGTAGTTAGCACTAAACAGTGCTTGAATATATTACATATTGTTGTTGTTGTGTTTGTTTGTTGTTACTGTTGAGTTGTTGGTGTATTGTTGTGTGATTGTTCTTTTTTTTGTTATGCTACGCTACTTTGTCACGAATAAATGATTTCTATTTATATTTCTATTTTCTAATAAATAAAGCCTAAATTGAATAAAGATATTCAAACTTTGACTTTAATAAAAAATAACATGATGAATTGATGACGAATGGTGCGTCCTTTTATTTTGAATTAGACTTTACTCGCTTCGCACGAGTAAACTGTTAGATGTGGGCCCAATTGCATAACAAATTACAAGGAAATAGTATTAGTGAATTTTAATAAAAAATCGCTAATACTATTAGCTTGTAATTAGTTATGCAATTGCCCATCATCATCATCATCAGCCGGAAGATGTCCACTGCTGAACAACAGTCTCCCCCTTAGAACGCCACAATGAACGACAACTCGTCACTTGCATCCAATGGCGAATGCAACTCTCACGATGTCGTCAGTCCACCTGGTGGGAGGCCTGCCAACGCTTTGTCTTCCGGTTCATGGTCGCCACTCGAGGACTTTTCTCTCCCAACGGCTATTTGTTCTTCGAGCGATGTGGCCCGCCCATTGCCACTTCAACTTGTACATTTTTACAGCTTTGTCGGTGACTTTAGATCTTCGACGAATTTCCGTATTCCGAATTCTATCGCGCAAAGACACTCCAAGCATAACTCTATCCATAGCTCGTTTACTAAATATCCATGGGAATTTCCAAAAATTACATCGTGGATTACATTACAGTTGCATATAAAACACCCAACCACATCCCACCAAATTTCATGTCTCTGATCGTAGCTGGTGAGATTTTGTAGTTTTACATTTAGGAAACTGTTATTTTGTAAGAGTAATTATTATACACGATATGAGTAACATGGTGAACGCAGCCTAGGATGTCAACCAACGAGATGGACGGATGACCTAGTTAAAGCCGCGAGTTCACGGTGGATGCAGGCCGCTTCCAACCGATGCAACTGGTGGTCTATGGATGAGACCTTATGTCTAACAGTAGACGATCTACGGCTGATATGACGGTGATGATGATGAGTCATGACTCATGATGAAGACTATTCCCACTTTGACTAGTTAAACTTTTCACACTTGCGGCTTTTCTTTGCAATTTTACTAAATTATTCTGTGTACTGCGTCTGTTGGTGTTATGGAGCCGACACACTTTGAAGTCGGTGCCAAATGCAAATGCAGTGTCGATTCCGCGAATGATAGCGGTCTTTTGCGTGATGCATCTAGCCGCGGTCTATTACAAAAAATCTGATTTGTTTATACTTGGGATTTAAAACTAAAGCTTTCTCATTCTTAGCTATATCTATAAATTTATAAATTATACCTACACATTGTGCATGTTCAAGCAAATTTCTACATGTGTGTCAAACCATTTGAGCATCTGATCCCTGGTCGAGCGAGGTAGATATTTATATTAATAATACAAATGTTTATTTTCGAGTATTGGATGCCTAATATGTATTTAAATCATGTACTGTTCTTTCGCACAATTTTTTTTCCAAACGTTTCATTTCCCAACTATCAAATTTCTCCGAAACCAAAAATTTATCTCAGTGTATTTTCTTATGGTTTTATAGAGCACAGTAGGTTAGGTTAGGTTTGTTTTATGAAAGATCCGAAAATAATATGGTTTCGGAGAAATTTGATAGTTGGGGAATGAAACATTTGCTAAAAAAAATTGTGCAAAACGGCAGAGAACCGTGACTAGGTCAATTGGTGTAAATTTTCCCACGATAAATATTTTATTCATTATTTATTTACTATCTTAAGTACTTTGTCTAACTTGATTAACTACTAATACGGCTCTAAGACAAAATGCCCTTCGCAGTTAATGACCATCAAGTTACCGACAGTATCAATAACGTGCATTAATATGAGTTATCCATTTATTAGAGGTTAGTTGCCGTAATGATGGAAAAGGGCCCGCAACCGGAAACCTTTCGCCATAATGGATGTCCAGGAAAAAGGGGTCTTTATTTTTTCCTTGTTAGTGTTTCACAATTTTTTACACGTCCAGGTACAAAAATTGTACAAAATTGTTAATGAATATTTGTCCGACAAGTGGAATCTATACTAGCTGTTGCTCGTGACATTGTCAGCAATTTTTTTATTTATCACTATCCCGCAGGACCTAGGTATATGCTATTTTCCGGGATAAGAACTATCCCATGTATTTTTCAAGGTCTCAAACTGTATCCGTACTAAATTTCTTCTATATTTAGAGCACCCAAGAGATCAATAGTACATTACAGACGCGGCTGGTATTATATAAACACAAAGATACTTTAATTTTAACGCTCTCCTGAAAAGAAAACCATTTTTGGTGACGCGGCATTAGCCATTGATGGTTACCGGGCATTGCAGTATCATCGACGATATCAATAACTTCACCTAGCACGGAAGTATATCCACTAATTAAATTGAAACACTCGACACCCTCTTTAACAGTTTTAGAATTTATGTAACGCTATTCTTAGCTAATTCCTATTTATGTAGTATGTATGGGCTATAAAAAACCTGACGCGAGGGCAGCACTTCTACGTTTTATATTGCAACAATCTTTACACTTACTATAAGATACCTACCAGTCTTATAGACAACGGCGTCGATGATTGATGTTATTTAAAGGAATATTTTCTAATCCCTCAGACTTTTTCTATGACAAATACTTTTATACATTATGAATTATTTTTCTTCCAAGGCTATAATCTTCGGCATTTAAATGTACACAAACACAAAATAACACTTAAAATACACGCGCAAACAACGTTAAGCTTTGACAGCAATAGACAGGGAGATTTGAATCTAGTGTCACCAGTGCAAGAAATTAGTTCTATTGGTTTGGGATAAAATATAATTTATTTACACATATTCTATAAACTATACATAGAAAGATAAATTAGAAAGTAATAACAAATAAAAATGGAAGACTAATAATTGATTAACTAAGAAAAAATTATCAAGTCAGTCTGTCAGTCGGAGTGTGGCAGCACCATCATCAAAGCCAAACAGCTTCGCTGCTGGCTTCCATTTGTGACGGGTGCCTCGTTCTATCAATTGATTTTCCTCCATATGGCAAGGTTTTTTATAATTCTGGTCAGCCTTTATCGGTTCTTTAATTTTATTTTTCATGATGACTATTGGAGCTGTGACCACGTACTTTTATTGGCAAAGTATTGGTAGGTGGATGAATGATTTGGTGAAATTCACAGGGTACTGTTTAATCGATTCAAATTTAAGAACAATAAGATAACAAGAAAGCACTCCTAGGGTAAAACAAAACTCTAAAAACAAGTAGGTAATTAAAGGCATAAGAACTTAATTACAAGCCAGCGGAGTAAAAACTTCAAGACGCCATTAACCTACTTCGGCGTGTTCTGCTAATATAACTACGCGTAATTATAAATTTATAATGAAGTCAGGTGCAGGTGGTTTACTAAATTTATTGTTAGTGATTGCACTAAAATCTTATTTCTCTCAATACTAAGCTTTTATTTATCTGACTAATTAGCAATCGGTAGTTGTTAAAGAAATTTTGCTAACTTTTTGTCAACTAAATGTCACCCTCGTATCCGATAACTATTAGGTACTTAATTCTAGATCGCTGTATCATTTTCGTTGCCTCAGGTAGTATAATAAGCTGGTATGTATTTTATTTTTATTAGATCTCCTCTATTGTTGTTTTTTAGGTACCATTAGACTTATCAAAACCGTGGGAGTGAGATAGGGTGCATAATATTTCGAATAGAGTCCGTTTAAAAAAAAATATGCAGGGGGAATTAAAAAGAAAAACAGTTTGGCTGAGGTTTTCAATATTGACTAACGCCCTTGTAGATGGAATATTTTACTAACAAATTACTGGGAAAACATCTGAATCAGTTCGTCTCAGAATAAGCAGCAAAGATTTATTATCTACTCGTTCCACCACAACTAATGAATCTTAACAAGAACTTCACGACCTCAACAACGCTCAGATGAGGAAAATTCGGGTGGTTTATTTTCAAGACGATCTTTCTAATGAAAATATATAAACAGGGAACGAAACTTTGATGCCGGTGACGACATTATGACGCAAATTGACATATAGGGTGTTTTTATAAATAAGTACTGGCCGTCTCAAGTGTCAAAAAAATATCCGTAAACTAAAGAGGCCAATAAGTTGTTAGTGATTATCTATAAGTAATCTAGATAAAAACACTCTGTATGAAGCTTGACGTCATACGGCTATCGCCGGCATCAAAGTTTCGCTACCTGTATATAAATTTCCTATTTCATTCTAGATGCTAACTGCATTTACTTTATCGCATTTACTAGAATTTACCTGCGGTTTCGCACGCCTAATCCAAAGCTCTGACAGTTGAATTGAAATTCCAGGGTTTTACTATATTCCCAAAAAACAATTATTATCGTGGTTTTTATTGACTATGTATTTAAAATAACCGTGTAAAATTGTTATCCCTATCCCATAGGATTATTGGGGTAAAAAGTAGCATGTGTTATTACCGCCGCCAGCTATTTACATATCAAATTTAATTTACAAATTATTAATATTAATTAATAATTTTTTTATTTCTTTTAAATGTGTTTTTTATTAATTATAAAATATTAAGTTAGTCTTTAAGGTATTTATTATATTAGCCGTATTGCCTGAAATAAATAGTTAATAAGTTATAGACTAAACACTTGACATGCATTTAAAAATAACTGAATGCCTGCTTTAGGTATGTATTTGCATGCTGAATAAATGCAGCTGAAAAAGAAGAACGTTACCTATGTAAGTAAAACAAAGACATGTAACTAACACTTTTTTTTGCAAATAAATGTTATCTTATCTCATCTCATCTTATCTATCTTATTGCATAAAAGGAGAATGAATGAATGGAAAAATGAATCTCGCTGTCGCTATACATCTTCTTTTGTGCGTGACTTCAACTCTGGTGGCACTACCTATACTTTTAGCTTGCTACATACATACCCATCAGGATTTCGGTTGAGATTAAAACTATAAAAAGGCAACATTTGAAATGTCGTTATTTTACAGTTCACTATTAAGCCATTACCACAAGCAACCTGTTACCACAGCACAGCATATCTTCTGGTAGTAAATGAGTAGAGATTACCCGACGCAGGCAGTCGCCACGCCATTTATATTCATAAGCCCGAGTCCATCATAGTGCAGATTAGGTGCAACGTGCTACCCGATTACTGTCTTCGCGAGTTATTACGACTCCATCAGCGTAGATTTCGTTTATCCCCGGTACTCAAACTATCTGTATACAAACTATCTAAATATCGAATTTGATCTCAATCGATTCAGAGGTTAGACATCTTAAGATAACAAACAGACTGCGTACATTAAGTGCATCATGCACTTATGTATTATGTTTGTTTCGCTTTTAATCTTACAGTTCATTTTTTACTTCTTCTTTTTTTAAAATATGGCTCTTCTGTCCTAATTAATAGGATAATTTCACCAGTGTCAAGGTAAACTCTCTTTGAGAGGGACGTTGTACGGTGAAAGTAGTAGGTAGGTATTTGCAACTTGATAATAAAATTCCAGAAACCACGTGGAGACAACTGGCGCATTAATTTGTCTCATTTATTTGTCCCTTAATATTAATATCCCATGTTGATCGAATGAACCAAAACTCGGATATAGATTGAAACATAACTTTTTCATCATAATTATCTCTAGATACTTATATGCGTGTGTTTTCTGTACTTCTTGCTTACTACGTGATGGTGTCAATAAAAAGTCATTGTATTGTATTTAAAGTAGTTAAACTAACTACTGTCATTAAATTAACAAAATCCATACTAATTATTATAAATGCGAAAGTGTGTTTGTATGTTTGTCCGTCTTTCACGTCGAAACGGAGCGACGGATCGACATGAATTTTAGGTACAGAGATGGTTCATGGGCCAGAGAGTGACGCAGACTTCTTTTTATCCCGGAAAAATGCACAGTTCCCGAGGGAACAGCGCGCAATAACCGAATTCCACGCGGGCAAAGCCGCGGGCAAAACCTAGTAGGTACTTATGTGAAATAAAAAAAAAGATTGTACTCTATTGAAACTATCTGCTCGCAGGCCATCATTGCAACATTATTGATGGGGGAGGCCTATGT
>NC_133496.1:7733564-7741488 GCF_025370935.1 Choristoneura fumiferana | reverse complement strand
CTGCTGCTTTCATTGCTGCGGCAGCGATACTGGATTCTATCCGCTCGCCGTATTGTACGTTTTCGCATACATAAATGTAACGCTTGCTTTAAACTCCGTCAAGGCAACGTTTCCGATGATGGCTTCTCTGCCATTCTTGTCGCTTAGAGCCATGCAAGGCTTTACCCACACCGGAGTGGATTACGCAGGTCCGCTGTATATAACTTGAACTCGCAAGCGAGGGGTTCGTAGCCAAAAGGCAATATTTTTGTATATTTACTGCCTCGTTACTAAATGCGTTCACATCGAGTTAAGCAGCTCCCTTAGCTCAGCCAGTTCTTAGACGCATTTAAACGATTCTTGTCGCGTAGAGGTCCTTGTCTTTATTATACAGCGATTAACGGCACTAATTTTACGGCTTCCCGCTCTTATCTTGACGAGTTGCATAAGTTTTTGAGATCAGATGATTACTATCAAACATTCTCTCTAACGAACTCGCTAAGAATCGCATCCTGGAAGCTCAATCACCTAATGCGCCCCATTTCGGTTCCTTATGGAATCGAATATTAAATCCATTAAGGGCCATTTATTTCGCGTAATAGGTAAGCAATATTGAGCTACGAGGAAATGCTGACTCTATTGAGTCAAGTCGAAGCAGTGCTCAATCTCGCCCACTTTACTTGTTAAGTTCGATCCTTCAGAACCCACCGCTCTAACTCCCGCGCGCATTTTATCTCAACGACGGCTCATCATATCTACCGGCTGCGATCTAGTCTTGAGCGTCCTGATTTATTGAGTAGATTTTCCCTAATAGAATCTTTAGTTCAATCGTATTGGAACGCTTTAAGAATGAGTATCTACATAACTTACAACTTCGGGAAAAAGGAATACACTTCTAATCCTATTTCTGAGGGAACGGATAGTTTTAATTAATGTGGAAAATGCACCCACCCTTCAGTGGCCCCTCGGTGTGGTACTAAACTGTCCTGGAAGGGACGGTGTGGTGCGGGTCAGAGTAAGAACGCAGACCACACCCTTCAACGACCTGTTTAAGACTTGGCCCGCTGCCATCGCAATAGTTGAATTCTTTTAATTAATATAGTAGATAATATACATAAGTTTATCTTTGAAGGCACTGTTCTTCATTTAATTATTTGCTTACCCGTTAGTTGCTTTATTAATAAATTTAGTACTTAAATCATAATGCGAATAAGTGATCAATAGTTATCGTTGCCACTCGGTTAGTCCTGTTGACTCTATCGCCTCTTTGTTTCGAGGATACCTCAAGGCGGGGGATGCTTGCGCAATGTAGGTAATTTGTCTTATTATTAAAAAAAACTGCATGAGAGTGTCCTATCCCATCCTTTCTAACATGCGCACCCGTGTATGTAGACGACTCGCTCTCGTGATGTGAAGAATGGGCGATCGTTTTAATGTTCGCTAAACCGCCGCCGTGGCAGCAGCTATTGCTTATGTAATCTACAAAAAACTGAAAATAATATCCATCCGCTAAAATTTGGACAATTATATCTATCAGAGCGCTTCTGTGTTTGTGTGAGGACTGTATTTGTGGATTATCTCAATTGCGGCAGAGATCTGTGTCTTTGATCCTACGCACGTGCTGTTGGACTGAATCGAGTCTCTTCTTGGACTGCTGAAGGACTACAAGCCAAGGTCCTGGCGTTGGAGCAGCGAGAAGAAGCCGAACCTGTAATGCGCATGTGTTTACCCTAAATCCTTGCTCTCATGCAGTTCAGTAGGTTCTTTTTCCGTGGTTCTATCAACCGTTTTAATTTCCTATGGATTCTTTCATCATCAGGGTATTTTGGTTGTCCCGTACTAAAGTGGCTAATCAGTAAGAAAAGCCACCAATATATTTACAAAAAATTGTATTTTTTTAAATCGAACCATTTTCATCAAATTGTATTAGAAACGTCTACATGGCAATTAAGAAAGAAAGAAAGAAAGGAGACATTTATTCACATTTACTAAGACACACAAATACAACAAAATTTTAAAATAAAAATAAACAACAAATAAAAGAAAACAAAAAAACAAACATGAAAATACATACACGATTTTGTGTGTCCCCGCAAAAGTGAAACGGCCGCTGACTCAGCAATATGCTGAGGCGTTAGACACCTGCAGCGCTGACTTTCTGTCAGAACCGTCTGTGACTCGGAATGATACACAAATATACTAAACTTATACCGTTTACCTTTACTTGCCCGAATTTCACTTGCCATACCAACGTTTGCCATAAAATATATAGAACCGTGCTGTTTTCAGGATTTTTTTAATGTCATCATATAGATTGCAGTAGGTTAGGTTAGTTTAATATCAACTGTGAAGAAATTACTATTTCAGAAATAAATTACTTTATATCAAATGAAAATTCTAGAAAACGATACATTCGGGCAAACGATAGAGAACCAACTTATACATACGTAAAACGAATAACGAATAGATAATATTTTTTATTCACTTTGTCAAATCAAGTGATTTCTGCAACGGTTCTGTTAAAACTGCTTAAGCAAAGCTAACTTCCGTGTGGTCAGCGAATAATCATATGCTAATATGTAATGAAGGTGCTAGAATTGTAAAATGTCATTCATAATCGACAGAACACGTTTCATACAGTTCGGTAATACCACCCAGCTATTTTCCTGCCACGATTACGCGTTACCGGTGCATTCTTTATGTTCAATGCGTGTCCAGCAGGTAACCACTGATGGACGGGCTTGTCGGCTGTGCAATGAATAGAGAAAAAACGCTTGCGGTCGTTTGTCGTGGCCAGTTAGTTACGTGATCGGAAATCGCAAACTATCGCGAACTGCAGTCGACCACCAATCGGTATCGCCGGCGCACGCGTTGCTTTGTTTATGAACACCAATCATAAACATAACTTAGTCTAACGCAATGCAACTCCTTGTTTGGCTATCAAGGGGTCACTGTGTCAATCTCGCGGTCGTGTTAAGGAGATAAAGTTATCAGCTATTACAAGTAAAGAACATCAAAGATAGAAAGAGAAGAAAGAAGATTAAACGTGAAACGTAAAAATAGGAAGAAATAAAACATTGAAATTGTGTGACTGAACGAAGGTAGAAAAATACAGTGTTGATATTAAGATCTAAGCACACCCATCACTCAGCCAGGCTGCTTTCTTTGTTTAGATATCATAAAGGAAGTAACATACAAGTGGTTACGTTGCCTGCAATTTTACCAGTTCTCGGACTATAATATCGACGCTATGAGATCAGTAAAAGCAAAATAATTTAAGCATGTATCTAAAATAAGTTGAGTTGTTTGCTGAATATGTCAATTTCAACTGCAAGGATTTTAAATTAAAAAGCCTTAAGTGATTACAGTTTTAGTTTTGAATAGTGATGATAAGTGCGAAGTGGCTGGTGCTGTGGTCGCTGTGGGCGGCGCGGCTGGCGCGGCAGCCGACGGCGCCGCTGCGCGTGAGCGGTGGACGCGTGCGCGGGAGCGTCGCGCACGACGGCTCGCACGCGGCGTACCTCGGGATACCTTACGCCACTCTCACGCACGGCAACAGGTTTCAGGTGATTAAAAACTAGTGATACGGTTATGTTATGCTAGATGCTTTGCATAATCGGCTCGCTTTCGATACTCGTAGTTGGTTTTGTTTTAACTTTCTTTAAGTTATCGTAATTGCTAAGTTTGATTGCATATATTTATTGTTCTTTAAAGAATTATTGTTCCATGGAATTTAGCCCACCGATAATTATTATGTTAATTATTGTATTGGTAAACAGCTTCTTCTCATACGTAGTAGCGCATCTGTACATTGACATGGAACTTGAATAATTATATTATTTTTCATTAATTCATTCATTTATTTATTTGCATTAAATGTGGTAAACAGAAGGTCTTAAATATATTTATTTACAGTAAAAATATATATTATTAATTATAATTATAATAATTAATAATAATAATTTAATAATTATAATTTATTTCTAAAAATCATACACATCAGCAACATACAAGTAATATCTGGCAGACCCCAAAATAGGCAGAGCCTGTATCTTGGGGCCTTGGAGTGCACTATGCTATTTAAAAGATTATCATACATATCTGCAATACCTAGTAGACGCGAAGTGGAACTTAAAGTAAAATGAAGGTAAACACCAATACAAATTTAACAAAACTAAAGCGGAATGAACAAAAAAAAAAACTGTGTGTGTGTGTGTGTGTGTGTGTGTGGTGTGTGTGTGTGTGTGTGTGTGTGTGTGTGTGTTGTGAGAGAGAGAGATGCGGTTAGTGAGGTTAGGGGCTGACACGAAGAATATTATGTTTTAAATATTTTTAGGGTTCCGTACCTCGAAAGGAAAAAACGGAACCGTTATAGGACTTTGGTGTCCGTCCGTCTGCCAGGACCCTTTTTCTCAGGAACGCGTGGAGGTATCAAGCTGAAATTTATATAAAATACTCAGGTCTACTGTCCCTTGGAGCTGTGAAAAAATCAAACTTCTAAGCCAGCCTTCTAAGCAATCAAAAGATACAGCCGTTTATGCCGCAAATTGCTGCAAATTTTCGAAACTCGCAAGGGAATCAAAACATACAGGGTAAATAATTTATTGAATCAGGCGTTACTTTGCGGAGGTCCATATCAATGAAGTAAAATAATTTCCTTGCTCACCCGCGACCTTACGATAGCTAAGCTTATGCAAAATATGCGTGTTCATGCAGTTCCTCCACCTCCACACTGCAAGAACACACACAAATCACACAAACCCATCTATCACCACCACCACACTACACTGACGCGTTTCGAACTCAAACAGAGCTCATCTTCAGAGTGACACAACCATACACCATGCTACCAGTTGTTAGACACCAACCACCAATTTTTTTTGTTCAACAAATCATGTTTCATGACAGTTTATGAATTTGTAATTAATTTATTAGTATTATATTGAGTAGGTATACAATTTCTTAAGGACACAGTTATCAATCAAGTTATAATTTAGTTTTACAAAACAACAGTGATAGTAAATTATTTATACATTATTTATATCAAAATTAAAAAAACGCAAAAAAAACTTATTATTTTTAAATAGGTATAAGTAAATTAATAATTCCATGTTCATGTAAATTTATTCAGATTCCAAATTAACATACGTTGATTCCATTGTACTTTGTTCTTTAATTAACATAAGGCATCGTTGCGTTTTCAGGCACCAGGACCTGAGCCTAAATGGGAGGGTATATTTGACGGAGTCGAAGAAAATGCGCGATGTCTCCAAAGGTTGGACATTAGAGGCAACATATTCATCGGCCAACAAGACTGTCTCACTCTGAATGTATACACGCCTCTCAACGCTTCACCCGATGCTCATTTACCTGTCATGGTCTTCATCCACGGAGGAGCATTCGTTGAAGGGTCAGGATCACCCGGCTTATACGGACCAAAATACATAACCTCAAAAGGAGTAATCCTGATTACAATAAATTACAGACTCAACGCCCAAGGCTTCCTCTGTTTACGTGTTAAAGAAGCTCCAGGAAATGCAGGCATTAAAGACCAAGTTGCTGCGTTACGTTGGATCCAGAAGAATATCCGGGTGTTCGGAGGAGACCCAGGAAGGGTCACACTATTTGGTGAAAGCGCGGGTGCGTCCTCTGTGTCTCACCACTTACTGTCTCATATGTCTAAAGGATTGTTTCATAGAGCTATCATGCAGAGTGGATCAGCTTTAGCTCCTTGGGGGCACCAGGTAGCTTCAGTGAAAGTCGCCGCCTCCCTTGCGAAGGTTAAGGGTCATACAATTGAAGATCCCCACGAACTTTACAAACTCTTCACAAGTATGTCTGAATTGGAAATTTTGACACCGAGGATACCTCGTGAGCTTGGCGGTACCATTATGTCTGAAATGCTAGTTTCTCCATGCGTTGAGAAGGTAATCGATGGCGTGGAACCCTTTTTAACAGAAGACCCCTACACGCTACTAGCGAAGGGAGAATTCACAAAGATGCCCATAATGATAGGCACAAATGACGAAGAAGGTTATTTCTTAGCAAGTTATGAGAATACCACTACGTTATCAACAATGAATTTTGAAAGGGCGATGCCCGTAAATCTCGAATTCCCTACAGAAAGGGAACGAAGTAAAGAAGCTTGTAGAATTAAGGAAATGTATATGGGTAACGATACGATTTCCAAAGAAAGTCTCGTGAAACTATCAAAGTTTCATGGTGAGCCATTTTTTGTGTATCCTGCGGTTGCTGAAACCGAGTTGGTCTTGAAGAATAGCGATCAGCCGGTGTATAACTATGTGTTCAAATATGATGGAAGGAAGAACATAGCGAAGTGGTACGCAGGGTTTTCAGGGTTGCCTGGGGCGGCGCACGGTGATGAGCTGTTTTACTTGTTCGAACAACACAACGTGCCGAACATGTTCGAGTGGAGAATGATGGACACTATTACGACGTTGTGGACCAATTTTGCGAAGTACGGGTAAGTTTTGCAGATGATTTTGTTGTTTACCACCATTTTGGTGCGTGTAATCTTACTTCTTACTAATATTATAAATGTGAAAGTTTGTGAGTGAGTGAGTGAGTATGTTTGTTACTTCTTTACGCTGAAACGGCTGGACGGATTTGGATGACATTTGTAAAAAGTTAGTTTTATAACCTGGATTAAAACATAGGATACTTTTTATCCCAATATTCTCACGACATAGGAATAAAATCTCCAAATAACAACCACTGGGCTTAGAGTCATGAAATTTGGTATGTAGGTAGCTGGGCGTCTGGAATAACACATAGGCTACTTTTATGCCGATGTTCCCACGGGTTACATATTTGAATATCGAAAATTAAAATACCTACGGTTAAAATGACAATGTTCAAAATATCTAAAATTATAATATCGATTGTATCACAATATCGAAAGTTGTTATATCTATGGTCAAAATGACTAAGATTGAAATGTCGGTTGATTAATATATGGAATGAGTAAAAATATCGATAGCCAATATATATTAAGGTTGTAAATGTCAACATATTTGAATGTCGAAAATTAAAATATCGTACATATAAATCTACTATATTTATTGCTCCGTTCTCTTAATAGCATTTATTTTATAATAATCTAGTCATTTTTAGTACAAGCCGGCCGCTGCCGCGGCACACTCGCTTCGCTCGCTCGGCTCGGGCGTTATTGTGGTCACAGTTCTAACCTAACCGAACCAAATATATTTGGTTATTCATGTTCAATAGGTTAGGTTAGGTCAGTATTGCGTCAAGGCGCGAAGCGCCTCAACTGATCGAAATAGGAGCTCCGTCGATATTTTGGACTTTGCCATGTCACTTTTGTAGATAAATATATTTTCGATATAGGTATTGGACGTAGGTTATCTAACCATTCGACAATATTATAAACGTTCGTTATTTTAATTTTCGATATTTCGATACAGTCGATATTTTAATTTTCGATATTTTGAACATCGACACTTTACCCGTAGGTATTTTAACTTTCGATATTCAAATATGTAACCGTTCCCACGAGATAGGGATAAAATCTCGAACTTATAACCGCTGGGCTCAGAGTCATGAAATTTGGCATGGGTGTTTTAATTTAACGTCAATGAAAACCACGATGTAATTAAGGGAATTCCCACAGGAATTTAATAAAATCCCGGAATTTCAATTCAACCGCCGTATTTAATGATTTACGCGTTCGAAGTCGCGGGTAAACGCTAGTTTAGGAAATAAAATTATGTTATGTATATTTTATGTAGTGCCTCGAGAGTTGTAATGAATGATTACACATACAGCTACAATGATAGTGTTAGCCAATAGGTTATCTGTCTGAGATCTGAGTGTTTTTTTTATGGTAAACGAAAAATAGGTTTTTGGTAAAAAAATCATTTTCAATACAAGCTTTTTTTGCTGACTGTACTTTTTGTTGACTGTA
>NC_133496.1:7667987-7733464 GCF_025370935.1 Choristoneura fumiferana | reverse complement strand
TTGTTTGTTGGGGGTAATCTCTGAAACTATTGAACTGATTAAAATAATTCTTTTATCAATACAAAGATACACTATCACTGATTGACATTACACTACTTTAAAAAAAATGCAAACTTTCCGCAGAATAAAAATAAGTTTCAATTTTAAGGCAGATTTTCAAAATTATTTCAATAACAGTAATTCATGTCCCGCGGGAACTTTACAATTTCTCGGGATATAATCCTATATGGTGTATGAAGTCGCGGGCAAAAGAAACGTGTAGTACTTTACGTTTTAACGTTAAAAATTCCAAATCCAACCCTGAATCAGCGAAGCAGGGTTTCAAAGCTGGTAAGAATCATAATTAATTACGTATGTAGGTTGACTTTCGTATTACAAAATTTACACCATCTGTCTAAATAAAATAAATAAGGATCGCAGAAAATAAAATTAAATGTATGTTACTCCAAATTTAACGCGAGCGAAGCCGCGGGCAAAAGCTAGTAAATACATATATGAACATACCACAGCACAATAATTTTTGAAATAAAACAAAAATTGCGAAATTTGGAGTAAAAATCGATGCAAAATAGCCTCGTTTTACGGTAATACAAATGTTTGTTTTTGAGTTTTGGACGTCTAATATGTATTTAAATCATGTATGTTGTTTCGCACAATTTTTTAACCAAATGTTTCATTTCCCAACCATCAAATTTCTCCAAAACCAAAAATTTTTCTCGGTGTGTTTTCTAATGGTTTTATAGAGCACAATAAGTTAGGTTAGGTTTTTTTTATGAAAGTTCCGAAAATAATATGGTTTCGGAGAAATTTGGATAGATGCGAAATTAAACATTTTGCAAAACGGCAAAAATTGTGCAAAACGGCAGAGAACCGTGACTAGGTCAATTGGTGTAAATTATCCCACGATAAATATTTATTCATTATTTATTTACTATCTCAAGTACTTTGTCTAACTTGATTAACTACTAATACGGCTCTAAGACAAAAAGCCCTTCGCAGTTAATGACCATCAAGTTACCGACAGTATCAATAACGTGCATTAATATGAGTTATCCATTTATTAGAGGTTAGTTGCCGTAATGATGGAAAAGGGCCCGCAACCGGAAACCTTTCGCCATAATGGATGTCCAGGAAAAAGGGGTCTTTATTTTTTCCTTCTTAGTGTTTCACAATTTTTTACACGTCCAGGTACAAAAATTGTACAAAATTGTTAACGAATATTTGTCCCACAACTGGAATCTATACTAGCTGTTGCTCGTGACATTGTCAGCAATTTTTTCATTTATCACTATCCCGCAGGACCTAGGTATATGCTATTTTCCGGGATAAGAACTATCCCATGTATTTTTCAAGGTCTCAAACTGTATCCGTACTAAATTTCTTCTATATTTAGAGCACCCAAGAGATCAATAGTACATTACAGACGCGGCTGGTATTATATAAACATAAAGATACTTTAATTTTAACGCTCTCCTGAAAAGAAAACCATTTTTGGTGACGCGGCATTTAGCCATTGATGGTTACCGGGCATTGCAGTATCATCGACGATATCAATAACTTCACCTAGCACGGAAGTATATCCACTAATTAAATTGAAACACTCGACACCCTCTTTAACAGTTTTAGAATTTATGTAACGCTATTCTTAGCTAATTCCTATTTATGTACTATGTATGGGCTATAAAAAACCTGACGCGAGGGCAGCACTTCTACGTTTTATATTGCAACAATCTTTACACTTACTATAAGATACCTACCAGTCTTATAGACAACGGCGTCGGTGATTGATGTTATTTAAAGGAATATTTTCTAATCCCTCAGACTTTTTCTATGACAAATACTTTTATACATTATGAATTATTTTTCTTCCAAGGCTATAATCTTCGGCATTTAAATGTACACAAACACAAAATAACACTTAAAATACACGCGCAAACAACGTTAAGCTTTGACAGCAATAGACAGGGAGATTTGAATCTAGTGTCACCAGTGCAAGAAATTAGTTCTATTGGTTTGGGATAAAATATAATTTATTTACACATATTCTATAAACTATACATAGAAAGATAAATTAGAAAGTAATAACAAATAAAAATGGAAGACTAATAAATTGATTAACTAAGAAAAAATGGTCAAGTCAGTCTGTCAGTCGGAGTGTGGTAGGGCAGCACCATCATCAAAGCCAAACAGCTTCGCTGCTGGCTTCCATTTGTGACGGGTGCCTCGTTCTATTGGTTTTCCTCAATATGGCGAGGTTTTTTATAATTCTGGTCAGCCTTTATCGGTTCTTTAATTTTATTTTTCATGATGACTATTGGAGCTGTGACCACGTACTTTTATTGGCAAAGTATTGGTAGGTGGATGAATGATTGGTGAAATTCACAGGGTACTGTTTAATCGATTTAAATTTAAGAACAATAAGATAACGAAGAAAGCACTCCTAGGGTAGTACAAAACTCTAAAAACAAGTAGGTAATTAAAGGCATAAGAACTTAATTACAAGCCAGCGGAGTAAAAACTTCAAGACGCCATTAACCTACTTCGGCGTGTTCTGCTAATATAACTACGCGTAATTATAAATTTATAATGAAGTCGGTGCAGGTGGTTACTAAATTTATGTTAGCGATTGCACTAAATCTTATTTCTCTATACTAAGCTTTATCTGATTGCAACGTGTTAGAAATTTTGCTAATTTGTATAAATTCGATTCCACTAATCATCTTATTTCAATCTCTACAAATTATAGTTGCCAGTTTACTTCACGACTAATTATCAATCAGGTTTTTGTAATGAAATTTAAAGTAATTGCACTAACTCTTTTGCAACTAAATAGGTCACCACTAGTTCCGATAACTATTAGGTACTTAATTCTAGATCGCTGTATCATTTTCGTTGCCTCAGGTAGTATAATAAGCTGGTATGTATTTTATTGTTATTAGATCTCCTCTATTGTGGTTTTTTAACATGTGAGGTACCATTAGACTCATCAAAACCGTGGGAGTGAGATAGGGTGCATAATATTTCAGAATAGTGTCCGTTTAAAAAAATATATGCAGGGGGAATTAAAAGGAAAAACAGTTTGGCTGAGGTTTTCAATATTGACTAACGCCCTTGTAGATGGAATATTTTACTAACAAATTACTGGGAAAACATCTGAATCAGTTCGTCTCAGAATAAGCAGCAAAGATTTATTATCTACTCGTTCCACCACAACTAATGAATCTTAACAAGAACTTCACGACCTCAACAACGCTCAGATGAGGAAAATTCGGGTGGTTTATTTTCAAGACGATCTTTCTAATGAAAATATATAAACAGGGAACGAAACTTTGATGCCGGTGACGACATTATGACGCAAATTGACAATAAATAAGTACTGGCCGTCTCAAGTGTCAAAAAAATATTCGTAAACTAAAGAGGCCAATAAGTTGTTAGTGATTATCTATAAGTAATCTAGATAAAAACACTCTGTATGAAGCTTGACGTCATACGGCTATCGCCGGCATCAAAGTTTCGCTACCTGTATATAAATTTCCTATTTCATTCTAGATGCTAACTGCATTTACTTTATCGCATTTACTAGAATTTACCTGCGGTTTCGCACGCCTAATCCAAAGCTCTGACAGTTGAATTGAAATTCCAGGGTTTTACTATATTCCCAAAAAACAATTATTATCGTGGTTTTTATTGACTATGTATTTAAAATAACCGTGTAAAATTGTTATCTCTATCCCATAGGATTATAGGGATAAAAAGTAGCATGTGTTGTTACCGCCGCCAGCTATTTACATATCAAATTTAATTTACAAATTATTAATATTAATTAATAATAATTATTTTATTTCTTTTAAATGTGTTTTTTTATTAATTATAAAATATTTAAGTTAGTCTTTAAGGTATTATTATATTAGCCGTATTGCCTGAAATAAATAAGTTATAGTTAATAAGTTATAGACTAAACACTTGACATGCATTTAGAAATAACTGAATGCCTGCTTTAGGTATGTATTTGCATGCTGTATGAATGCAGCTGAAAAAGAAGGAACGATACCTATCTAACATAACACTAAGACATGTAACTAACCTTTTTTTTCTGCAAATAAATGTTATCTTATCTCATCTCATCTTATTGCATAAAAGGAGAATGAATGAATGGCAAAATCTCGCTGTCGCTATACATCTTCTTGTGTGCGTGACTTCAACTCTGGTGGCACTACCTATACTTTTAGCTTGCTACATTACATACCCATCAGGATTTCCGTTGAGATTAAAACTATAAAAAAAATCGGCAACATTTCGAAATGTCGTTATTTTACAGTTCACTAATTAAGCCATTACCACAAGCAACCTTGTTACCACAGCACAGCATATCTTCTGGTAGTAAATGAGTAGAGATTACCCGACGCAGGCGCAGTCGCCACGCCATTTATATTCATAAGCCCGAGTCCATCATAGTGCAGATTAGGTGCAACGTGCTACCCGATTACTGTCTTCGCGAGTTATTACGACTCCATCAGCGTAGATTTCGTTTATCCCCGGTACTCAAACTATCTGTATACAAACTATCTAAATATCGAATTTGATCTCAATCGATTCAGAGGTTTAGACATCTTAAGATAACAAACAGACTTGCGTACATTAGTGCATCACTGCACTTTGTATTATTTGTTTGTTCGCTTTAAATCTTACAGTTCAGTTTTACTTCTTCTTCTTTTTAAAATATGGCTCTTCTGTCCTAATTAAAAGGATAATTTCGCCAGTGTCAAGCTAAACTCTCTTTGAGAGGGACGTTGTACGGTGATTGTTGTTTTTGCAACTTGATAGTAAAATTCCAGAAACCACGTGGAGACAACTGGCGCATTAAAAAATGTCAGACACGGAGCAATAATTTGTGATCATGTTCACTGTTAAGGTTAATCGCCGCATAAAACACTATCAAAATTATACTTCAACTAGCCAAAGAAACAGAAATAGCAAAATTAGATAATGTCTACATCCGCCATGTTCGAATGCTACAAATCGAATCCCAGTTTTACTTCATTTGTTGTGGTTGGATTGACTTTGACATTTGTGCCACGTTTGTGATTGGTTACAGTCATTTAGTTGGCTTAATCGCAAGCAAGACTGCACCCTCTAGCGGACGTCTCGATACTGACGCTATCTAAAAATATTTTGCCTGTCAATAAGCTCTCATAGGAAGTAGGTAAAAATAAAGTTCAAGGATCCGTTAATATTTAATATCACGGGACAATATCACGGGACAATTCACACCAATTGACCTAGTCCCAAAGTAAGCTTAGCAAAGCTTGTGTTATGGGTACTAAGCATCGGATAAATATAATTATATAGATAGATACATACTTAAATACATAGTAAACACCCAAGACCCGAGAACAAACATTCGTATTTTTCATACAAATATCTGCCCCGACACGGGAATCGAACCCGGGACCTCAAGCTTCGTAGTCAGGTTCTCTAACCACTAGGCCATCTGGTCGTCTGAAACATAAATAGAAATAGATATCAGAGTACAATAGATATCATAGTACTATCACAAATGAAGCTAATGGTTAAAGCGTGTCAAAACAGGTTTGGACCATAAAGTGCATGGTTTTTAACCATCTCCCAACATCGCGACTTATTTGTCCCTTAATATTAAAATCCCATGTCGATCGAATGAATATAGATTGAAACATAACTATTTCATCATAATTATCTCTAGATACTTATATGCGTGTGTTTTCTGTACTTCTTGCTTACTACGTGATGGTGTCAATAAAGAGTCATTGTATTGTATTTAAACTAACTACTGTCATTAAATTAACAAAATCCATACTAATTATTATAAATGCGAAAGTGTGTTTGTATGTTTGTCCGTCTTTCACGTCGAAACGGAGCGACGGATCGACATGAGTTTTAGTTATAGAGATGGTTCATGGGCCAGAGAGTGAAGTAGGCTTCTTTTTATCCCGGAAAAATGCACAGTTCCCAATAACCGAATTCCACGCGGGCAAAGCCGCGGGCAAAACCTAGTAGGTACTTATATGAAATAAAAAAAAAAATTGTATTCTATTGAAATTATCTGCTCGCAGGCCATCATTGCAACATCATTGATGGGGGAGGCCTATGTACGTATACAGTTACCAGCATTAATATCTGCCACAGCGGAGCGTGCAAAAATATTTGACACCTCCTACCGGCCCTAGAAATAGAGTCGTGTCAGATATTTATGCACGCTTGTTGTGTCAAATATTGGTGCTGGTGACTGTACCACAGTAGATGTTCTACGGCTGATGATAATAATAATGAGGTCATTATTTTCTAACTACTAATTTATTCAGCCCCACCCTTAGTCATAAAAAAATATGAATAAAAATTTTCGGTGACAGTAACGGGTGTCTTTAATAAACTCAGTGGTGGTAGGGACTGAATCATGACAAGGAATATTTTATAAAATATTGCAAAAATAACTCAAGACTAGAACTACTAGTACTTCGCACTGCGCTTCCAAGTAAGATTATACTTTGGCGGATACTAAGAATTAAGTTGAAATATGAATTTGTGCACACCTGCACAAACAAACCTGCGAAGCAATTCAATGGTGTGTGGGAAGTTCCCAATCCGCACTGGGCCCGCGTGGGAACTACGGCCCAAGCCCTCTTATTCTGAGAGGAGGCCTCTGTGCCCAGCAGTAGGACGTATATAGGCTGGGATGATGATGAATTTGTGATTTCAACATTTTGTTAGGCATTCCGGAGGGAGGAGAGTCGAGGAGAGTCCTGGAGCGACATCATGGCGGAGGCCTATGTCCAACAGTGGACGTCCTACGGCTGATATGAAGATGATGATCCCGGAGAGGAAATCCGGAATACGGAAATTCGTCGAAGAACTAAAGTCACCAACATAGCTGGAAAAATATGCAAGTTTGTGGCAATGGGCGGGCAACATCGCTCGAAGAACAGATAACCGTTGGGGGAGAAAAGTCCTCGAGTGGCGACCACAAACCGGAAGACGAAGCGTTGGCAAGCCTCCCACCAGGTGGACTGACGACATCGTGAGAGTTGCGGGAAACCGGTGGATGCAAGTGGCTAGTTGTCGTTCATTGTGGCGTTCTAAGGGGGAGGCCTTTGTTCAGCAGTGGACGTGTTCCGACTGATGATGATGATGACGATCCCGGAGAGTGAGAAAAGCGTAAGTTAGGTGACTTTGGATGCAACTCCTCGGAGTTAATGTACTCAAGCTTTGTCATATTTCTCATCATGGACGTCACGTCAATAATTTAGGCATCCCGATTTTAATCGAGATGTTACGATGCCCGTGTGGTGTCGGGTTAGAATTACACCTCTCCATTTCATCCGTGGATGTCGTCAGAGGCGACAAAGGTTATAGGTTAAGGTATACCGTAGGCGACAGGCTAGCAACCTGTTACTAAATATCGGACCATTTTTGTCAAACTTAAAACTTAAATTGGTAAAAGTGGCTCCGAAGTGGTAACGTTTCGTGTGCTCTGCCTACCCCATTTGGGAATACAGGCGTGATGTTTGTGTGTGTGTGTGTACGATACCCCGCTAACTGTTAGTTACAAAAGCGAGAAATAAAAATTAAACCGACTACAAAAAAATAGGTACAAAGATAACAAAAAATAAGGGAAAAATAACTAAAGTCTCATTTATTTACTAATCTAGTCTATTTAGGAATACTAGTCCACTCTTGTTTATGTTGTCCTGTCAATTTTTCGAAGGCTAATTGGAAGAGTTTCCTTTACGAGATAAGTTCACCTGGATACATTTGTTGCTCAATGCAATTCTTTTTAGTGTATCTTATATACAATAAAGATCAATACATACATAAATTATTTTGCCAAGTTCTCAATAAAACACATTTTTCCCGCGCAATAAAGCCCCGTAACATAATTTAATAACATTAAATTTTATTAAAACGATATTGACCTCGATTTCCTTTAACAGCGTTAACATTAATTTGAAAGTAATTGCACTTAGAAAATAAGTTAAATTCGGATTCAACTCCGCACAAGTTCAACATTAAGGCACTTGTCCCACCGCCGACGATGAGCGAGAAGCGAGCAGAGCGAGTAACTAGAAACGAGTGGGCGAGCAGTGAAAAGCGAGTGTTCGAGCACGACGGGCGATTACTCGCTCCACTCGCTCGAGCCGGGCGGCCGCCAAGATAACAGCGCTGAGCGAGTATCGCTGAGCTAGTTTTATAGCTCAGCGAGTTTTATAGCTCTTGTCGCTGCGATAAAAGATGTAAGAGCGATTTCTCGCCGGCAGTGTGAACCGCCAGCGATCAACTATTAATATATGTGTCTCTTTTACTCACACAGGATCTTATATCTTTTGTTCGTTTCTTGAGCGAGAAAATAGTCGATAGCTAATCGTTTCCTCGCCGGCGGTGAGACAGCTGCCTAACTTTCCTAATTGTTAGCTTTAAAGGCAATTTTGTACAATGTTATTTCAAGAGACCGACTTTGGAAAAGTTTGAAAATAGAATCTTGGCAGTGGTTTAATGATCATATTCTAATAATACATAAACTCTGTTTAATATTGCGTACGAAATTAAACTGTTACTTTAAGTCAGTTTTAGGAAATTGTGGGAAGCCAATGAGTTAATTTGGCGCCTATAATGCTACCAAAATGTTCATACTGATGTGACAACATGATGGCTATAGTGTAACAAACCTGCCAAGTGCGAGTTGTACTTACTCGAGCACCGAGGGTTCCATAAATATACACTACGGTCGTATCCATAAAATTCCATTGTTAGTAGGGCTCTGCTTTTAAGTAAAATATACTCAGGAGCCCTTTTAATTTTTAATTAAAATTGTAATATTTGTTGGCAGCAGAATACACATTATTTATAAATTATAGATGTTTGTGTACCTATTTAAAAAAAAAATCATGGTCGTAAGTAGGTATATAAAAAAATCAACGCGTCGACTGGAGTACCTCGTACTTTGTACGTAAAAATAAAAAGAAATTGCACTATAAATGCAAACACACTGTACCAAACTACAAACAGCGTCACAAAATTAGGACTTAGTTACGTAGCATGATAAAGTAGACAAGTTTATGTTACTTACACCTAAGTAGACTCGACTGTAATGCAGCTTGAGCAGCACCGAGGTGTTCGTTTGCATTAAAGCATAAATAAAGTATTAAAATAAACCAGAAAACTCGTGTGCGTCCGTTTTGTAGCACTTTAAGAAAAAAATACAAGTGCGAGTCGGACTTGCGCACCGAGGGTTCAGTACAAATTTGTATGTATCTATGTATATCCAAATGTAGCAGAGCCTAGTGACCGAAATTTACGCAGCGTAGGGTCAGTTAGATGGTTAGGTACCGATATAATTAATTAAAATGTATAGTTTTCAGATTTTCCCCAGTAATTTTAGTATAAGACGGCATTTAATACTTCATAAATTTTATAGTTCCAGGGGGGCTACTACGAAATTTTCGCGACACATAGCTGAGTGGCAGCCATTTTGGCTGGTAAGAATAGGCCCATGCCCATATGTATATTTCAGTGTCTGTATGTGTATCTATTTTTATCAGCCAATAAACCATTCTTATTCTTAAATTCGAAAATCTAAGTTCGTATCGTACCGAAACTGACTGCTGACGCATATGTTATTTAATACGAGACTGAGAGGGATGGTACGACGCGAACTTCGATTTTCGAATTTGGAAGTAGCCCCCCAGGTCAACAGAAAGTATAAGTACCCTATAAATTCAGATTCCCTTGAGCGTGACAAAATATGCGTTTCTTGCGGCATTGACGTCCGCATTATTTTTTATATCTACAGGGACAGGGACTGTAGACCTGGGTATCTGGTTTTAATTGTAACTCGATACCTCCACGCGTTCCCGAGAGAAAGGTTCTTGACAGACAAATGGAGAACAAAGTGATCCTATAACTGTTTAGTTTTTTCCTTTTGAGATTATGGAACCCTAAAAATTAGAACGTTTACTCTGTAATATAAATAGGCCGCAATAATTCATTACTACCAATGCTCGGAAATTAGGGAATTGACTGACTGTTTCACTGTAGTTTACAAGTAGCTCGTGTTTTTTTAATTTTAAAAAGCTTTTATTTAACTTGCAATGTATCTTGTATCATCATGTCAGCCGAAAGACGACCACTGCTGGACATAGGCCTCCCCCAAGGCCTTAGTCGCCACACTTGGCAGGCGGGCTGGCGTTGCAGTTATATCCGATAGTTCGCGGAAGACGCTGCTGCCCATCCTCCGGTTTATCCCTTAGTCGCCTCTTACGACACCCACGGGAAGAGAGGGGGTGGTGCAATTCTCGACGGACACACGGCCAACGGTATCTTGTATGTGCGGGTCAAATCTTGCAAGTTAAATTTGACCCAGTTATAGTAGTCGGATAGTCTTGTAATTTGGCATAATTATCTAAATTGCGTGATAATACAATAATCTGGAAGTGACATTTTGGTAGTCCGGCCAGGATCGTCTCCGCAGGACGGAACTGTTCAACGGTTAATGGCATCGACTTGAAATTTGGCATGCAAATGTAGTTTGAGTGACAATGCAAGTACAGCCAACGAAAAGTAAAGTCAGCAAAAAATGCTTGTATTCAAAATGTTTTTTTTACCAATAATTTTTAATTTTGTCTGTAACGTAACTTCTCGTTTATTTTTTAGTCTAAGCAAATAGTTGTACAAGTAGCTTCGTCGTCTGCTAACAACGCGGAAGAATGTTAAAATGAAGCTGCTAAGCTGTGTTTAGCTGTCGTTTGTGTCTCTACAACGCTGTAAGGCGGTCTTATTAGATATTGTTGCAAAACTTGTAAAACTCGCTTTGTTGGAATATTGTGTGCATAATATTTTACTTATGAAAAAGAATTCTTTAATTTTTTGCTGAAAATGTTTTTTTCAAAATGTTTTATTTCCAAACTGTTTTATATGGACGAACTTTTTGTTAAACTGTCATTACTTGAGGTTTATTGTAAAATGCAACTAACGTAACCTCTAAGATTCACACAGGATACTGAATACTTTACAGTTCCAGGAAAAAATCGTCACTGCAGTAGAAACGTGCCACAAGGCCGCAAGGAGTTAAAATTATTAAAATACTTATACTTCCTCGAGTCAGCGAAGTTTGTAACAACGTTACACGCGTGTTAATCAGTGCTTAAGTCTCTTGAGTAAGTTACCAAACTCGGTTCTTAAGTCTTAACAATCTACATACGAATAATTATACCACATAATTTGTCAAATACGATGGAGGAAACTGAAGGATTGAATTACTACCAGGGCAGAACTTGGCATAATTTCGTGATGATTTGTTTGGCAGATGAGATGGGTACGGAAAATCAACATGACATTTGCAGCAAAAAGATTCAATTTTGGAATACAATCAGTTTTTTTTTTATTGTGTACATGCTTGATTCAATTTGGTTAACTTTAGATTTTATTTACTTCAAAAAAAGGAGGAGGTTATCAATTCGGTTGTATTTTTTTTTTTTTAATGTTTGTTACCTCAGAACTCCGTCATTTATGAACCGATTTCAAAAATTTTTTTGAGTTCGTCTAGGAATGCTTTTAATTAGGTCCATAAGCAGCAAATTAGGATCTGATGGTCGGATCTTAAGGAAATCGAGGGAACTCTTCAAATATTGTAGCGACACCTATAGTAATTTGGATATATTTAGCAGTAACTCGTGCATTTGCTCTTGCAAATCATAATTTGGTTGAAGTGGAACTGAGGATGAAGACCAGATTTGACCAACGGAACTACTACTTCAATAACAAGTATTTCACGGGTTAAATTTAAATTATCATGATTAATATACTTACTAGATAAGCAACTAAGAAGATGCTTTAAGTTAATGATTCTTTCGAACTGATCTGATGCTGAAGCCAGAAGGTAGGCGACGGAACTCTGTTATAAAACAACGTAACTAAGTCGTGTTTGGGCTTAATGGAATAGTTGTGAGATGTACTTTGGCTACGAATCACTAAAAATTAGAAATAAAATTTTTTTAACAAAAAAGTAAAACCGACTCCAAAAAAATAAAAAAATAACAAAAAATGAAACCGACTACAAAACCCTTGAAAATATTTTTCTAGGTAAGTAGGTACGTACTAGCTCGAAGTCGGTGACTCAGCACGACCCAGCAGGAGGGATTGAAACCCATAGTATGTAGGTGAAGTAGACGACTATTGTGAATTGTCCCACTCCTGCTGGCATCAGTTTCAGTTCAGTTTTTTATTTTTTGACCATCAGTGGTGTAGCGGTATAGCACGCGGTACGGATTACCGAGGACCTGGGTTCGATTCCCAGTGATGGTCTTATTTTTCTGTTTTTTCTGTGCATCTATATTTCAGTTTGTATTTTCAAATAGACAATTTGTTTTTATGTATGTTTCTATTAAATAAAACCTCTAACTTTTCGATGATACGTACAGTCGAACAAATTGAAAACCCAGGCAGGCTGGAACCTTTGTGCTACTAATGTCATGTTGACATCTCATACTTTTGTCAAGGAAATCATAGTGAAATTGATTATTAAAAGGTTCCACCCTGGGTCATGATTCAATTTGTTCGACTGTAAGTACTTTCATACTTTTATACATCGGAAAATTTAATCCATTTAAATTTCTTTATTGAAATCACTATAACTACGAATACATATAAAAAACATACAATACATAACACAATACATATTAGATATATATAAAAGTTGATAACGTAAGTAGGTATTTGCTTGCAAGTATCATTTTATTTAGATAAATTAACCGCATTTATAATAGTTGGATACTATCGATAATATCGATAAAAAGCGGTGCTCTCTCCCTACAATCTGTCAATAGCCGCACGCAAAATTCCGGGCCCTAATAATATATTAATTAAATAACTGAAACCCTGAAACTTGTTTGCTTATAATCGAGAGTGAGGGTAAAAGTTTGGCTCATTTAGCTATTTAACCAATCAAAAACGTAACACAAATATCAAAGTTAGCAAATTGACCTCAAGATACTGCGCCAACTGTTACAGTAAGCATGGCCTACCAATCCCTACAAGCTATATTTAATACAAAAAAACAGCAATAGATGGCACTACTATTAACATTTGTAAATTATAAAATGTGAATTAGCCGAATTAAGTAGAAATATTTAGATTAAAAATAAACACAACTTCACATCAACCTTAATTCAACTCCTTAATTTGAAGATAAGAAACACCATAAAAATAATAAATTGAGAATACGAAAGTATAGGTTACATGTGGCTACATTTCAGCGATGAGGCTTTCGTAGTGTTTTGCAATTGTGACGCTAGATGGCGAATAACCGGAATGCGCTTGCCCCGCGCTTGCTCACATTCGTCGAAACTATTTGAGAGAAACATGCCATTCTCTTCTAATGACGTAAATAAGACAGAGACATCATGCGTATCTCTAGTCGTCTAGGCTCAGTTGGTGAGCTTGTTGGTTGTTGTCAGTGTACCGTATCCTTAGTGTCTCACTAGATGGCAATACGTATAGTGTTATTTGTGTTCTCACTGGTGCCATCTATTGGAAAATCGAAGGAAAGAAAAATAGCCAGTTGAATAGCCAGTATTAGGGTGATACCATTTGCTTGTACTAGGTGGTGTCTGTGTTATATATGTACTCTGTGCAGTAAGTAACCCTCACGCCCTCACCCTATCAAACAAACCCCACAATACTAACGCCAACTAGCGATATTCTATCTGTCAGAAATCCCTCACTGGCTAATACAATGACGAATCATGTTTCTTGTCCTAATCTCCAGCAGTCCAATTGCTCAATTAAGCTGTATAGTGGACATTGTAAGCCGTTACAACTGTATTAAGCAGCAATATTCCGCTTGAGAGGAATTTCGGTAGAAACTTGACCCGCTATATCGCTAAATTTTATAGGTAATTTCGTGGTGCTAATAGTAACATTACACGGCCTTTTTGTATTATTAACTTGTTTCGTTTTACGTTTATTCGTTTTGGAAATAGATATAGTTCGCTGTTTAAGTGCCTACAAAACTGTAATTGGGCATTTTCCTTTGAAAAGCAGTAATGGAAAATTACGCTCTGTAAATTAACGCAGAGAAACATAAACAATTAAGAGCAGGCGTAAAAAATTGTAGTGACCTACTGTCATCATATCATCATCATAAAGCTACATACGTCCCACTGCTGGGCACAGGTCCTCTCAAACAAGAGGCTTGGGCCATAGTTCCAGTTACTTATTTATTTTTTTACTAATTTTTGCACGACTGGGTGGGAAAACGAGGAAATTGAGATAATGAACCACCGCCCACTGTACAGAGCATCAGGGCATCTGCAAAAACATCTGCTACACACTAATATTATAAACGCGAAAGTTTGTATGGATGCATGTTTGTTTGGATGTTTGTTACTCTTTCATGCAAAAACTACTGAATGGATTTGCATGAAATTTGGCATACAGGTAATATATACCCTGGATTAATGTATAGGCTACTTTTTATCCCGAAATAATGTATGGTTCCTGTGGGATCAAAAAAAAGCTACATACCAAATCTGCGCGAGCGAAGCCGCGGGCATCAGCTAGTAATGAAATGATGTTATTGCATTATTTTGTAATGTTTTTTAATCTTTTAACAAGCTTTTATAAATTTCCCTCCCTTATTTTATTTAAAAAACGATATTCGTATTGATAATAGGTAAAACCTCTATTTTTTAAATCTTTTAAGTCAAATTTTTCCCACTTCTAGCGACCGAGTTAGTTTCGCATAGGCTAACTACCTATCCGTACACAATTTGGTCGCCATGACAATACAAAGGCTTTTTGGCGACTTAATACAAAAGTTGGAATTCGAAATATTCTTTTACACAAAATTATTAAATTTGTACTAAGTACTTAGTTATTTATTAAGAAATTTAGCACTTACCTGAATTTTTACCGACTACAAACTAGCACTTGAAATTCACGCGACATTTTGTACATGCATAGAATGAGATAGAATGACAGTGCAATAATCAAGTACTTACCGTCAGCAAAAAAGCGTGTATCATAAATATAGTAATTTTTTACAAACAATGTCAAAAAATGTTTGTTCAAGAACAAATTCTAATGCGATACTCTAACAAGAGATAATAATTAAATTAATTGGTTTCGACACAGCCGGTAATTGGGGCTTATTTAACGTGAAACGGAAATATTTTCTAAGCACTCATTTCGCGTACAACGTTCCGTTTTCATGATAAATGCGGAAAAAAAACACTTACAACTCGTTAACTCCACGGCTTCGAAATAGTCATGCAGGTTGTATGACTTTTTTGCATAATTAGCTTTATTAGTTAGTACCTAACAGAAATCAAAAGTTTTTTGTGTTGGTATAGATCAATTGAATTATCAAGTGCAATTGGTCATAACAAAGATAGCAGAAATTAACCAATCTTCGGCTTTTTTTATCGGATAAAAATATAACGTAGTAGTTTATCCAATTTCTTTTTTTTAATTAACGATCAAAATCCAATATGCAGATGAAGATTGAACGTTTAATATATTCGCGTGGGGTTCTACTTGAAAATTTCTGCAATTGAATAATACAATTGATTAAAATGGAGAAATTTGCTTTTTACAAACATAGCTACAATATTATGCTTATTGCACGAGTGGCACCAACAGTGGCAATCGGCTAATTAAGTTCAAACAACAACCTCGTTTGCATGTGGCCCCCCGCCGCGGATAATCGCGTTAGGTGAATTATGGGGGGTGTGGTCTTGGTCACTGCTTGTAGCGATTGCTGCAGCGGGACCGGTTATTTATTTATTCATTTGCCACTAAAGAAATTACAGCATTATAGTAAAAACCAACGCGCCGTAAAAATGAAATTATACAAAAAAAAACATAAATAAATAAATAAATATCATGGGGCACTTAAAACCAATTGATCTAGTCACAAACTAAGCAAAGCTTAAACTATGGATACTAGGCAACGGATAAACATACTTATATAGATAAATGCATATTAAACATCCATGACCCGAGAACAAACATTCGTGTTATTCACACAAATATCTGGCCCGACCGGGAATCGAACCCGGGACCTCAAGCTTCGTAGTCAGGTTCTCCAACCACTTGGCCATCCGGTCGTCAAAAATAATTAATTAGGGATCTTTGAACGCTGTCTTCGTCGCTGTCGCTACCCTAAAACGACGGAACACCACACCCTCCGGCCAGAAGCCGGAGCGCAGGAACATCTGCTGGTGCTTGGCAGGCACTTGAAGTATAAATGAGCTGAAATTGTTAGCCCTTTGAGACTCGAGCGAGATGATGGACAGCTGAGTTCCCTGTAACCGGCCCATTTTTGAAACCTTGCCTGACCTTTATATATATTTTTTCTAATGTACTTACTTAGGATAGTTAATAAATAAATAAATATCACGGGACAATTCACACCAATCGACCTAGTCCCAAAGTAAGCATAGCAAAGCTAAGTTAAAGTTAAAGTTGTATGTAAATAAATTAATGTTATAATTTAAGAACCTAATAAATTGAAATTACCATTTACACACGTTTGCCATCAATTGTTAACTTTAAAAAGCAAACGCTTAAAACATCTGCCTTGTACCACATTCGTTTAGATACTTACTCATGTATGCAACATAGTGCGGCGCTGAACGCCAGTTTCAGTGTTGCTGTTTCATGTTACCTCACATTCTGTGAAAAGGTCTACAAAATGTTTTACATTCGGAATTTAGAATAATACGCTGCTTTAAAAACCATTTCAATTTCTTGTAACATAGTGGCTCAGTTTACATTACCTACCGAACAATTTCAAGTGTTTGTTTAATTATTTTTACTTTATGATGCTTTTCTTTTAATCATTATCGTCATATTACCAGCCGCAAAACGTCTACTGGTTGTCTACTGGGAAAACGTCTATGGTTTAATGGTTTTGTTCTCAGATAAAACCGGCCAAGATCGTGTCCGACACGCCCGAAATAGGGTTCCGTAGCCATTACGAAATAATTAAGTAATTATTTTTCTAAGGATTTCGTATTTTGTACGGAATATTCCAAGTTTAGGTATACTTAAACTACTAATAATTCTCAAGAAAACTTAACCGTTATAGTTTTGAACATGAAACTACCGTGAGACTCACTCATATTAACTACTCACTAATATTGTAACGGATAACTCACGTCTTAAACCGAGTTTAGCTCGACATGTTTCGGGCTATTTCGTAGCCCTTCTTCCCAGGAGCACGCGACTCGGCGGCTGCCGCAACACGCACACTACGCGCCACCGCTCTGCTCGCAATAATGGAAATTAAATGACAATATAATAATTTGTTAGTATTATTCTGGTTCCCAAGGACCGTCTCCGCAAGAGAGAATTCTTTAATGGTTAATGGTATCGAATCTAAATTTGGTATGACTATGTAATTCGGATGAACATTAAAAAAGAAATGATGTAGGTACAATAAACAAAAAATTACAGCTAGCGAAAGAAGGCGGTATTCGATATATTTTTTAACGAAAACTATGTGATCTATGTTGGTGAAAACATCTATGAAACTACAAAAAAATAATTATGTAGCAAGTTTTCAATCACTTGCGGCTGCATGATTTGTAAAAACCACACTTTGTTCTTGCAATTTTTTGAGTGAAATTGAAGTGTAATATAAACTGCAGGTGGTAGGACCTTGTGCAAGGTCCGCCCGGATTGCTACCACCATCTTGCTCGCTAATCCTGCCGTGAAGCAGCAGTGCTTGCACTGTTGTGTTTCGGCGTGGAGAGTAAGACAGCCGGTGGAATTACTGGCACTTGAGGTATCCCATCTTAGACCTCTAGGTTGGCAACGCATCTGCAATACCCCTGGTGTTGCAGATGTTTATGGGCAGTGGTGATCTCTTACCATCAAGAGACCCACTTGCTCGTTTGCCATCCAGTCGAATAAAAAAAACTGAGTTTGCGTAAAGATAATTGACACGTAAACAAACAATCATTAAACTATTAATAGATGAGCGAACGAGAAACAATATTGGACTGTTAACACATTTTGTAAATACATTACTTTCATAAAATTGCCATAACTTTGGTTCAGACACAATAAAGCGATACTAGTGGGTACTTAAAACGTTTTATTATGTTTGCATCACCAATATAGACATTAGTATATAACGGTACAGTAAATAAGACAACGTCTTAGGTTATTGATTTTCTTAAAACAAACTGTCTCCAAATAAAATGTAGTTTTCAATTAGAAACTGGATCGAAGGAACTCTTGTCGACTTCCAAATCATCATCATCATTAACTGGAAGGTGTCTGCCAAAGGTGTACAACGGTAGTATATTTTTTGATAATTATACTTAACTAGCTTAATTTTTTTCCGGCCGATGATGCATAGGTATCGCGTTTCGACTATTCTGTACTTTTCTGCAGACTGTAGGAACTTACTTTAATCCTGAAACAATGGATAAATGAAGAGCTTTCATTCAAGTAAAGACTAATAAAAACAATGGCCACGGCTTACAAGGCAGAAAATTAGATGCAACTTTTTAATTTTGGGGATTAAAAAACGTTAAACATTTTATGGCAGTGGAAGGTCAAAGAAATCCTAAGGTTTTTAAGTAAATAGCGTTTAATGGCAAGAGAAATAAAGTTACTTTTGCCATGGACTATACAACTATACCTATTAATTCTAGACTGTCATAGACTAGGTCATTTCAAAAATGTTCTATTATTTGCCCCCTGTTTCACCATACATTGAAAATTAATTTGACGGATAAATGTGATGCCGTCTTTGTTTGTTTTGTTCGAATAGACGGAGAAGTCATCACATTTACCTACCCGTCAATGGGTGGTTAAACAGCCCCATCCTCTGTCAGTTAGTAAGATTACCTATAAAAAAAACAATAACTTTAAAAAATCAAAAAACTCGACTGCTTTCAAAAATACTAAAAAGAAGAAAACTAGTCTAGTGATCTAGAACTCTGTTAGTACGAGTAAGTAGCTAACTTAAAGTTCAACAGTCGGGACACATTAGTTACCTACTAAGAATTTAAGAGCTGATCACGATTGAACGGGTCCCAACTTTGAACTTTCAGTTAGCTACTTAACCGAGTTCTAGACCAAAAGACTTGTTTCTTTCTTTTAAATATTTTTAAGGCAGTGGAGTTTTTGATTTTTTTTAATTTTTTTTTATGTGTTGCATAATTTCGTACTTTTTTTGATATTTCTGTGCAAATGTTAGATTAAACTTGTACACGTATTTAGAATGGGCTAATTATTAGGTTTCATTATTGTTACCTATAATTTTTGTTTTAATTCCCCTGCCATATTTTTTTTCGCGGATGTCATATTGTTATATTACATACTTACCCTATGTCACTCCGACAGTTATCACAAATCTAATGATACCTCATATCTTAAAATCCGTCCAGCCGTTTAGGCTGCAGCGAGGACCAAAGAAATGGACATACTCGTACTCGTACCCTTTCAGCACGAAGATTTTTTTTTATAAAATAGTAATTATTTATACTGTTTCCTTAACCTTTGGGTTATATTTAATGAGGCAAAAATATAAAAATAAACCCTTATTTACCCCTTTAAACCCCCCCCCGCACGATCGTGTCAAAGCGTTTTGATCCAACTGAAGTATGTGTTCTAATTGGTCATAATTGTACGATAATTATAACTGAAAATATGGGTGAATCAAATAAAAAGAAGTTTAATTAACTTTTTCGTACAATAATACTGATCAATGTATGAATGAGAGTATTACAAATATCACGTAACATTATTTTTTCTCACGGAATAAGGCTTGTTGATCTAGACTGACGTTGACGAGATTGTGCTTCAATGATAGATGGCGATTGATTCTGGCCACGGCTGCATCGACGACCACGAAAAGATCGGTCGTGGCTTGAGGTAGAAGTTAAATCGTGTGGACTACATTCGGGCTTAGATACTATCTGATTTTGAACATCTTCGTCTGAAGAGGTAGATCCCCCGCCTTCTATATCATACTGGAGGCACTGATCTTCCAGGTCTGATTCATCAAAATCAGATAGGTTGCCATCGCCAATTATTTGTGCCACTAAATCAGACGTTACAGGTCCTTATAAACAAATAAAAAATATTTTTTAATACATTTTTATTTATCGTCGTCCGTCCTAACCACCACGATCGTGCTTTATAACTTCACTGCAAACTAAAAACTAAAAACGTAAAAGATTCACTCTAATTACAAATATGAATAAAAACTACAACGAGTACTTTAACATAAAACAAACATTAATGATTAACACGTAAAGTAGAAAAAATACCTACTTAGTACTCTGCCGTCCATCACGAACACGTCCATACTTGTCGCGACCTGCACGGTAACTGAGCCCCGAACCTCGCTGTCACTATTTTTTTTAAATAATAATCGAATGCACGATCGATCGGTGCCGGTTTGAGGCGGGAAAAGGAATTTATAAAAATGTATTTTTTAAGTTGAACGCACGATCGTTCTCATCTGTGCTGAAAGGGATACCTACATACATACGCTCGCATAACCGTCTTCGGGCAGTCGGGTAAAAAATTTAATAGGGACATTGTTATTTTTATGTCTGTATTTATAAGCGATTTCGATTTTGACTTGATAATCTTTTTTTTTTTTGTTTTATTTTACTCGCATGATATTTTTTTGATTTTTGATTGAATTGTGTTCCAATGTACTTATTCTTATTTTTTTTATCAAATTTTATTTTAATCTGTGACTATTTAATTTTTTTTAAGTACCAATTTTTTAACGTTGTAATGGACATCTCGCATTTATGGTCAATGACATGTGCTCCGTAATTCTCATGTATATCGGAATAAAGTACCTTTAAATAGTTTATAATGTGGTTCAAATTGTAATATACATGATGTGGATGTACTTTCTAAATAAATAAATAAACTTTACTAAAAAAAATCTAATAAAGTGCCTATGATTTCGTATTCCAATCTACTAATGGGTAGGCAGCGTAGGAAGAATATAATAACGTTGAAACTAAACGAACGAAACGAGCGTTGAAATGAAACATGAGCGACAGAAAAGCTAGACAGTGCTCTCTCTGATTGATAATAATCTACATGACAGATATATCAAAGACAAACTGAACGGAGTCTAAGATAATGAACTTTATTCTGTAGTATGACAAATTTCATTAAACTTCGGGTATAGACTTTGAGAATTTCTGAAAATAATATCGTTACATTTTTATTAAAAACCATCGAGTGATAAGTAACTTGTTAATTAGTTTTAAACAAGAAAAGACCTTTAGACCTTTTTTAAGATTTTAGCAAATAAGTATTTTATGTTACTTTAACTTTAACTTGTTAGTTTTATAACTAAAAAAATAAGGTGAGTAAATAAAATTAACCCACGTCTAACTCAATTATTTGAAAAATACCTTACGGACCGTTTGTTTTTTACGAGATTTATGACCAAAATATCTCACATTTTAGTAGCATCTGAAAATGGCTAGAAATGCAATTCTTTTAATATTTCTTTGGCAGAGAAAATGAATGAGAGAAAGCATAATTCATAAATAAATAAATAGTGTTTTGTCTCGAAATAAGACGACTTCGGCCATAGTTCCCACGAAGGTCCAATATGGATTGGAATCTTAAAAGTATTCTCACAGTATTTACTGAAACAAACCTGGATAACTTTAGCTCGACTGTTTCAGGCTAATCCGTAGCCCTCTTCTGGGAGTAAAGGAATGGCGGCTACTGCAAAACGCGCACTGTTATTATCCCGAAACAAGTCAAGCTAAACTCGACTTAAGACGTGAGTTATCTATTTTTTTTACATAAAACTGCTCATAATCTACCCCTATATCACCTGATAAAATGTGCAGATGTGGCCAAAGGTTCTGTGACAGATTTCACTCTAATCTTGAAGAACCCTGGGTTGTATTTATAATAATAATAAGCCATATTTATTTCGGACAGAAAAGCCAAAAACTGGACAACCGGATAGCCAAGTGGTTAGAGAACCTGACTACGAAACTTGAGGTCCCAGGATCGATCCCCGGTCGGGGCAGATATTTGTATGAATAATACGAATGATTGTTTTTTCTCGGGTCTTGGATGTTTAATATTTATATTATATGTAAGTATGTATTTATTTATCTATATACCTAAGTATGTTTATCCGTTGCCTATTATCCATAATACAACCTTTTCTTTGTATGGGACTAGGTCAATTGGTGTCAATTTGTCCCATGATATTTATTTATTCAGAATTCATAGAGTTTAGTTACAATAAAATTAATAATAACAAGTGGTTTTAGTACGTGCCAAGGTAGGTACAATTGAAACAAACATAAACTTAAACTAATACAAAAAACGCTAAAATACTCGTGTGCGCTGGCCCACTGCAAAATAAAACTTATTAATTTATATAAAAACTTCTATAAAAAAGATTCTATGTATTTTTTCTATGAGATCAATATTTCACGAGAAGAAGATGGACAATAAAAAACAAGCACATTTCTTTACGTAGTGTAGGGCGTCCTGAGGCACGGTGGACGGATGACCTTAAGAGGATCGCTGGCGGCGGATGGATGCGAGGGGCTGAAGACAGAGTGTTGTGGCGCGCCATGGAAGAGGCCTATGTCCAGCAGTGGACTGCTGTAGGCTGATGATGATGACATTTCTTTAAGCATTGCGATGGATGGATGTTTGTTACTCTTTCACGCAGAATTTGCCATACAGGTAATAAATAGCCTGGATTCAAATAAAGGCTACTTTTTATTCCAGAAAAATCTATGGTTCCTGTGGGATCAAAAAGGTCACAAAATTATAAACTACATATACTATAATTCTGCGCGAGCGAAGTCGCGGGCAAAGAAAAAAGTAGCCTATACGTTAATCCAGGATATATATTACATGTATGCGAATTTCATGCAAATTTGTTCAATAGTTTCTGCGTGAAAGAGTAACAAACATCCATCCATTGCCATACTTAAAGAAATGTGCTTATTTTATATTGTCCATCGTCTTCCCGCCATATCTCGTGAAATATTGATCTCAGAGAAAAAAATTATAGAATCTTTTTTGTAGACAATTTTATGTAGATTACTTATGTTTTAAAACATTATTTGCTGTGTGCCAGCGTTAACGAGTTATTTACGAAGAACTAAAAAAATGGAACACCTATATATATACCTATCAAAACTAAACTAAACATCATTACCTACAACTACGCCAAAATTCGTTAATACACGAGTTTTTCCTCCTGATTTTCCTTCGTTGGGTAGCCTACCATGACTAACCGGAGATACAGAATGATCGGAGCGAATTTCATTCCTTAGCATTAGAGGTAATATGAGTGTCTCACAGTAGTTTCATTTTCAAAGTATTCTCTCAGTATTTATCGCTGTGGCAGGTAAGGAAAGCAATCTCCCGAGAGCCAGGACTAGACGCGTTTCAAATGACTTATTTAAATTTCACATCTACCGTTAAATTTCACGATTTGTCAAGTTTTCGCAGGACTAAAGTTAATTTTGTGAATAATTTATGACAAACTTTGCATGGAAGAAGAACATGGTCTCCGCTGCTGCTTTGAGCATTCGAGCATTTGGGTTAAAAATTTACCCGGTTAAATTTCCTTCGGGCGTTGTTTTTCTAAATAATTACAGGTCACCTGCATTAGGCTGCGGCTCCGCTGAGGCGGAGACGAGCGGAGCGGATAGGAGACGTGTAGGGATCGACCAATCATATTAGTTGAATCCACATCTAAAAAATCACCCGTGTGGTGTCGGGTTAGAATTACACCTCTCCATTTCTTCCGTGGATGTCGTAAGAGGCGACTGAGGATATAGATTAAGGTATACCGTAGGCGACAGGCTAGCAACCTGTCACTATTGTACCGTTTTTGTCAAACTTAAAACCTAAAATTGCTAAAAGTGGCTCCGAAGCGGTAACGTTTCGTGTGCTCTGCCTACCCCATTTGGGAATACAGGCGTGATGTTTGTGTGTGTGTGTGAATCCACATCTCGTCTCCGCCTCATTATCGTCAGATGTGTAGGGATTGGTCGATCTATATAGACGTCTCCTCTCCGTTCCACTCGTCTCCGCCTCAGTGGAGCCACAGCCTTAATATCTGACACGTCCTATGGGCCCTAAAAATAGAGTCGTACCAGATATTTATGCACGCTTTGTTGTGCCAGACATTGGTGCTTGTGTAATGTCGCTTGGGGCTCGTCAGTTATCTTTGTTTGTCTGAAGACTCAAATGAGAAAGAATATGTTTTTGTTAAAAAAAAATATACATGTTATTTTGCTGACTGTACTTTTGTTGACTGTACTTGCATTGTCATCCGAACTACATTTATGCATTTGTCCAGCAGTGGTGTAGGGGTTAAAGCATGCAGCACGGAATGCTGAGGACCTGGGTTCGATTCCCAGTGCTGGTCTCTTTATCTGGTTTTTCTGTGCATCCATGTCTCAGTTTGTATTTTCGATACATTTATGCACCAAATTTAAAGTCGATGCCATTAACCTTCAAGGAGTTCCGTCCTGCAGAGACTATCCTAGTTAGACCACTAAGATGTCATACCATATTATTATATTGTCACTATATTTACTCAAGCCAAATTTCGAGAAAATCCGACTACTGAAAGTTGGTCGAATTCAACTTGCAAGATTTGACTACAGACGACGGGACAAGTGAAACTAAATAAAAGCTTGTAAAAAGAAAACTGACCTTTTGTAACGAGTTCCGAACAACATTATATATCACGTTGTCTTATATTCTTATCTCCGATGTGTATGTCCCACTCTGCTGGGTACCAGGTCTCTTCACAGAATGAGAAGGTTGTAGTTCCTATGACTGTAGGTTTTGCAGATTTGCAGCATAGCACACCGTAGAATTGTATTGCAGAAGTGTTTAGGTTTCTTAAAGATGTTTTCCATCACCGAAGAGCTCATAGTAGATACAGAAGCAATTCTACGCTTAAATTCGAGCCTAGAATCAAATCTACGATCCTCTGCTTGAGAGGCCATAGGCCAAGTTATTACAATACCATCTTCCGCTATTTCTTTTTAAACATTTCCTGTGGAACCCTGTACTCATCGGCAATATTTAAACACAGATTTTAAGTTTGAGCATAGATATTACGAATGTTTTCCAATTCATTTTGCCAGCGGTCAAGCCTTTTCCTAATTGAGTTCGACTTTCAATCAAAAGCAAACCCTTTCTCCCTATTTCTGTCCCTGTTCCCCATAAGAGCCTATTGATGTCACGGAAATGGAACTGATGGGTACTGTAGAATGGGTATTCTACACGAGACACGGGAAATTAAAGAAACAATCTAGTCGCATTTGAGACAAGTAGACTATTTTCGCAAGCTTTTATTAAACAAAAAAAACTGTTTGTTTCAAATAAATGGCAAAAATCTTTCATTTTGGTTCTAAACTTAATTTTTGAGGATAATAATGGATCTAATTATCTTTTTAAAGTCAAATTCATCTCCTACTTCTTTGTTTATTTGTTTTTGATCCCCAGTGTTCATCTGACTTGAAATTTAATATAAATGATAATATATAGGTTAACACTTAACAGGTTATTAAGGTTACAGTCAACAAAAGGTACAGTCAGCAAAAGAGCTTGTAAATCTTATTTATTTTTGGAAATAGTTTGGCAGACAAGGAAGTGGGTCGCTTGATGGTAAATGAGCACCCTAGGACACCTGCAACATCAAATGATTGCCTATGCGCTGCCAGAATAGGTTACTCCTTTGCGGTAGTAATTTCACCAGCGGTCTTACTTTCCCCGCCAGAACACAGCACCTTAAGCACTGCAGTGCTGCTTGGCGGCGGAAATAGCAAGGAAGATGCCCGCATCTTACGAGCAACATGACCTTTAGCCCATTTTCATAAACATCGATTAAATACCGGGTGTGGCCTGACACAGGAGCAAAGAATTAAAACATATAACGTACTTCACAAAATTAACGACATAGTTCAGCGACTTTTAAAAATAAGTAATTTTTATTTCTATTAGGTACCTACACTTTCAAGTTTATTCGAAGAAGCAATGGAAAGCAAAATGTTTGATGTTTGTAGGGTGACAGGCGACGGCAATTGGACTCTAGGATGGCGTACATTGATAACACTATTTAATTTGTATGAAAAAGGGAAAATCTAAAGATTCTATTATTTTTAAAAGTCGTTGAACTAATGTTGTTCAGTTTGACGAGTATGATCTATGTTTTAATTATTTGCTCCTATTACAGGCCATACTCGGTATATCAACATTCGCAGAGTAAATACAAAATGTAATAACGTTCGCCTTTTCGCACTTACAACTTATAAGTTTGAGGGTAAACCATAACGCGTGCGTTCGCAATTCGATTGACTGACTTTTTGACGTCAATTGAATGAGCGGGATCTCATAACATTAACTCAGTTGGTTGAGATTTGATAACCTTTTTATGAGTTAAAAAGCTTTGATGCCTTTGGATGTTTTTGGGCTAAAGTGAATATTATTATTTACTTTGCCGTTTTTTCTATGCCTGTACAATATCAAGCAATGTTTTTGTTGTTTTATTGAGCAATTAAGTTTTATACTGCTTTGTTTCTAATGCCTAATCTGTTAATTCATGTATTTAAAAAATACTTAGGTACCAAAATTGTAACATGAAACTTTTTATTTGGCCAAAACTTCCATTTTGACACTGGTTAATTTTGGTTCATAGTGTACCCTACCCATATTTAGAGCCTGTTCTACCACTCCTTTATATACATATATCCCTGATAGGATAGTACACGCTTGAGGCATATCCTCGTATTCTGATCGTTACCTTCTATTTTATGTAACAGACAACTGTGCCGTCGTCTTTTTTTAATCTGGTCGAATAAGCAGAGACGGCATGACCGCCACTTATTTGACATAAAGGACATAATAACAGGCCCTTGATCACCCTCATTGCCAAATATGAGCTATGAGTACGTACTATTGTTTTATTGAACGCGGGAGTTATTAATCCATATAACGAGTGATCTCGCCTTGGAAGTGCTCTTGGTGTTAAGTGGTTACTTTGAGAACTACGAATAGAATTTGGTTTCAAGATACCGTCTGCATAACAATAAGAAATATTAGGACAAAAAATAGCCTATAACATGTGTTCTTTTAGACGTCTAGGTATCTACATACAAAATTTGGTGTGTGTGCTTGCGTGGGTGTGTGTGTGTGTTTGTTATTACACGCTAAATAACTGGACGGATTTGGACGAAATTCGGTATTTAGACAGCTGGGTATCTGGAATAACACATAGGCTGCTAAAATGTCTAAAATGTAGGGATCGACTAATCATATTAGTTGTATCCACATGTCGTCCTACAGATCGATCGATCCACACACGTCTCTTCTCCGCTCCGCTCGTCTGTTTCTCGTACAATATAAATTTAAGTTAATACGTGTAAGACCCCGGAATTTCGAAAGCTTAGGTACACATGAACGATACCGAGATTAAAGGCAAGAAAAAATATATAAAAAAACCCTTAACCCACATATGCCCAGAATTATTTTTGGTCTTCGATTTCTTCTTTAGCACAGTCAAAAAAAAATTTTAACAAAAAAGTAAAACCGACTCCAAAAAAATAAAAAAATAACAAAAAATGGAACCGACTACAAAACCCTTGAAAATATTTTTCTAGGTAAGTAGGTACGTACTAGCTCGAAGTCGGTGCCTCAGCACGAGCCAGCAGGAGTGGGGCAATTCACAATAGTCGTCTACTTCACCAACATACTATGGGTTTCAATCCCTCCTGCTGGCTCGTGCTGAGGCACCGACTTCGAGCTAGTAGGTACTGTAGGAACTAGGCTGTATACCGCTGGCAGGTGGTAAAACTGACCACTTGGCAGGTTAGATTGACAGCGGGTATTACATGCCGGAGCGCAGATTGCTCCCGATAGCCTAAGCGGCTGGTGCTATGCTATGTAAATGTATTTTTAAGTTCTGAAATAAATCCAAATGATTGAAGAAGTTGTTTATTTTGAACTAAGTTTAAAGTCACGCGCGTTGATCCCCAGTACCTAAGCTCTTACCTAGTTACAGTCCCCACAAGTGGTGGAGTTAGGCGCGGTCGGTGTACTTTTTATGTTTTAGCTATCGCTTCAGAGGACGACGGAGTACCGCAGCGATTCCAGCGGTCTATGGACGATTGTTAAGAAAAGACGAGCTTTGATGACAAAAAAAGCGCGCATGAAAAGTGAAGCAATTTGGTAAATGTATCGATTTTTGAGGAAGCAACTGTGAGTTATTTTATTTTTTCCTATATCCCAGTGTTTAATAGAATTTGCGGGCAGATAAATTTTATTACGGAGAAGAAAGAAGATGGCGGAAAAATTCGCAGGATATTCGGATGTGGACGATTTTATCCACCAGTTTGAAACTATTGCGATCATAAAGAATTGGTCCGCAGATCAGAAGCGAGTAGCGATCGCACTCTACTTAGAAGGGCCTGCGTTGTCCTGGTACAAGGCCAATTTCACGACGTTGGAGTCGTATGATTTGATAAAGAAGGGATTAGTAGAACAATTCCCGTCGCAAGAAGACTATGCCCAGTCTTTTTATTATAGAAAGCAGGAGCCGAAAGAACCGCTACTATCATTTTATTATGACCTAGAGAAATTAGCGTTGAAAGCAGGGATCACGGAAGACGGCAGATTTATCAAGCATTTTATTAAATCTATTAATTCGCAATGGCAGTTCCATTTAGCGTCTAGATTGTTCGCGTCAAAGGAGGAGCTAAGAAAAACGATTCTTCAATTGTGTGATGTATTTAATACAGAATTACACATGAAAACACATAAAGTAGAACTGCCGATTAATATTACAAAAGATTATCAACACTCGTGGGAGCAAGGAGATGCTCCACCTCTTCGATTCACGCCGCGTTCGGAGTATGACACGTCCCAAACGCCGCCAACAATGGTATTTCCGCAAGAAATACACCAGGGAACATCACGTATGCCATATGGAAGGTATAATTTGAGGCCGCGGCAGCTACAGCCGGTGCCGCAGCAGCGTCAAGGAGATAAAGGAAATACTGATGGTTTCCAAATCAATACGATTTTTTCTAGTGATTTTCCCGATGTTTGTACTGTTGAGAAAAATAGTCTGAACACGTTTGTGCCCGTAGAGCTCAATGGCAGGATTTGCAAGGCCCTCGTAGATAGTGGTGCCAATGTGTCACTGATATCTGTTTCCCTTGCAGAGGAAATAAACTTAAAATATGAGCACAAGCTCAGTGATCCTTTGCGCGTAGCAGGAGGCTCCATGATTCAGCCTATAGGAATTGTAAATACTTATATTTTGATAGATAATTATTATTGTAGAATTAGTCTGTTAGTAATTAATGATCGCACAAATTTTTGCATTCTAGGGCAAGATTTTTTGACTGCAAATAATGCAATGATTGATTTTAGTAGTCATACTTTGACTTTGAATAAAAAATTCCGTGTCAATTTTATTCGAAAATTGAGTGACACGAAAGACTTTTCATTATTGACTGAAAAGGTTTGTGCAAATCAAGTTGCCATGAAAGAGGTTGAGTGCGAGCAAATTAACTCCTTGACCGTGGAAAATAAAGCGCGATCAGTAAAAAAATTGTTAGGGTTCCGTGGTTTAAATTCTTTTGCTTTAGGTTCGAGTGAAGGAAAGTTGAAGGAGTCGAAGTCAATTGGGAAAGCATCGAGGATCGATAGAAAGATGGAGCAAAAGGATGGCGAAAAAGGCGAGTTGAGCTCGAAGCCTGAAAGGGTACGAAAGTCGGAAATTTGCAGATTGGTTCGGCAGGTCTGATGAAGGAGCGAGAGGCGCCTTCTGGTTGTTATGGAAGAGTAGAAATGCGACGACGTGAGAACGCGAACGGACCTGATAGATTCCATAGAAAAGGTAATCAAAAGTCACGTCATTATCTAAGTTATGTTAATAAAAGGTTTTTCCCACAGCAAGGATCGCTAAATGAACGAAACATAAAATTTAAAAACGTTCATTTAGGAGTGAAAGGGACGGAAAGTGATGGCTGTCTCAAGCCGAATGAACTTTGTGGTTTGACTGAAAACTTTTTAAAAGTTCACCCGAGAAGTTCTGTGTCGACGGTTAGAAAAAAATTGACACGACCAATGATTGACAATGTCATTCAAATGTAAACATTGTAAATTTATTTTTTGCGATTGAATTTTATAATTATAGGTAATTGAATTAAAAGTTTTTTGAGTAGGTAGGAAATTAATGATATAATGAATTTATATGACTAATGCGTGTTGTAATATTACTATGTGTCTAATATATGTTTTTTTGTCTGTTTTCATATTGGGAGATCAATTAATTAAGTGCAGAAATGAAATGGCAATCTGCAGCAGCCATGCAGTGGCTGATGAAAACTGATGGCAGCTCCCAGCTGCTCTTGTCAAAACTGATGTCTGACGACATCGCTGGAAAACCAAACAGATAACTTTTATTTACATAGTGAACTTAATATAATTGTTTACATATTCAACTTCACGAATATGAGATTGCCTGTTCATACATCTCCCAATGTGAACTGTAATCATATATGATGTGAATTTCTATATATAAAGAATGAGTACTTTTAGTTTATCTCAGCATGTGGGAGTACTTCATACCTTCATGTGTTCAATATGCCCAGAAATATGTGGTGTTAATTGATGGTGTATTTAATGATTGATTTTCTGTGCCTTTCAATAGTTTTCAAGCAACAGAAGTTCACACAGCCAACTGGGATCGCCGATGAAGCTTGCCCAGGGTCCACACTTGGATCCATGGCTGTGAAATAATAAAAAGATGGAAACCCAGCGGCTATTGCTGTCGTTGTGGAACGGCAACTCCGCTAGGGGGTGCTGAGGAACCTTCATCACCTGATGAAGGATGATGGGCATGAAGCAAGAATGACGTGCCGGGTTGCACAGGCAATGTCACGCGTCTTTAGTAGCTAGGCTTTTTACTGAAAAGGCGCCGTACCTTTTTTGTTTCGGGGTTTTTGGCCGGCGAAGTCCCATCCTTGATTTGAAATTTTTGAAATATATAAACCTATTTATGATTGTAATAACATAGACTAGAGTTTCATGAAAAGGATGTGACTAGTCTTTAGCAAAGACCCTTTTCTGTCTGTAATGTCCCCGTTAGGTAGGGCCGTAGATAGGTCCCCACCTCTGTGAGGAAGGAGGGATATGTAGGAACTAGGCTGTATACCGCTGGCAGGTGGTAAAACTGACCACTTGGCAGGTTAGATTGACAGCGGGTATTACATGCCGGAGCGCAGATTGCTCCCGATAGCCTAAGCGGCTGGTGCTATGCTATGTAAATGTATTTTTAAGTTCTGAAATAAATCCAAATGATTGAAGAAGTTGTTTATTTTGAACTAAGTTTAAAGTCACGCGCGTTGGTCCCCAGTACCTAAGCTCTTACCTAGTTACAGTCCCCACAGTACCTAGAAAAATATTTTCAAGGGTTTTGTAGTCGGTTCCATTTTTGTTATTTTTTTTATTTTTTTGGAGTCGGTTTTACTTTTTTGTTAAAAATTTTTTTATTTCTCACTTTTTAGTGATTCGTAGCCAAAGAACATCTCACAACTATTCCATTAAGCCCAAACACGACTTAGTTACGTTGTTTTATAACAGAGTTCCGTCGCCTACCTTCTGGCTTCAGCATCAGATCAGTTCGAAAGAATCATTAACTTAAAGTTTCTTCTTAGTCGCTTATCTAGGTAAGTATATTAATCATGATAATTTAAATTTAACCCGTGAAATACTTGTTATTGATAGTAGTAGTTCCGTTGGTCAAATCTGGTCTTCATCCTCAGTTCCACTTCACCAAATTATGATTTGCAAGAGCAAATGCACGAGTTACTGCTAAATATATCCAAATTACCATAGGTGTCGCTACAATATTTGAAGAGTTCCCTCGATTTCCTTAAGATCCGATCATCAGATCCTAATTTGCTGCTTATGGGACCTAATTGAAAGCATTCCTAGACGAACTCAAAAAAAATTTTTGAAATCGGTTCATAAATGACGGAGTTCTGAGGTAACAAACATTAAAAAAAAAAAAAATACAACCGAATTGATAACCTCCTCCTTTTTTTGAAGTCGGTTAACAAATAATCAATTTCTTTTCCAAAATCGAGCGTTAGCTGATTCCTATTTTTCGGGACAAAACGATCTACTGGGCATATCGTCCCATGCGACGAAAAAGCATTACGTATGATAATAAATGACTAATTGATTTTATTGTTTTTTTTATTAAGCTATTCTCCAGCTTCAATTCTGTATATAAATTATTTCTCAAATCCAAGACTTTTGAGATTTCAACCCTAAAAAGTTACATGTGATATGAACTCGACGTATAAGTTGTACATCTCGATAGAACTTTACACGCCGGACGCCTCCCCCCGCGGAGGGCGCGCGTGCCGTTCTATAGTCAGTCGTCACCGGTCTTCGCGGGAGACGGCACGCTTTGTTATTTTATGTTATTTTGGCACGTTTCTGTTTTGCTTTGGTGTGAGCTCTTTATAATTTTAAGTTAATTTATAGCGCACGAATCTAACCCTAATAAAAATGAATCGTCGCTCTAGGCGACTTATAACTTAGCACTGAACCAACAAAGTACAAGTGAAATTAATGATAGCATGCAAATGGTCCAACAGAGGATATTTATCATGATTCACAGACACGTAAGTACCTTTTTCTTCTATTTATAAAATAATAGAGTGTTTTTTTTATGTTTTTATGATTCAAGTGCTTCTACCATTAGATTCCCAAGTAAAAGTTGCATATTGCCTCTTAGAACTTTTTTATAGTAAATCAATATAAATCGGAAAAATGTATTCGTAACGTTATTACGATCTTAGCAATACAAGTTTTATATAGATTTCATACTTAGAAAGTTTTAATAGGCACGACTTATATAGTTGTGTACCATTAATCGATGGAAACTAGAAAGAATTTCAGAGTTGTAAGAGGCACTTGCAACCATTTACGCCGGAACAGACACGCGTTGTTTAGTTCACTTGTTCATATGTCACCTTTTCTACGGACATCATTTAAGTTAATACCATTTACGTCTCATATTTTCTTTTCTATTTATTTTTATGGAATAAAATAACATACATACATACAATACGTCACGCCTTATTCCATGCAAGACAGCCAGAGATAATAGGCGCCATACGCTTCTATTTCTGACAAACTTCTCTCGCTTCATCCACATTCATCACTTTCCTCATACATGCTCAACGGTTTAGGTCGGTTTACGTATTTCGAGGACGCCCTAGACCGACAAACTTGCCCTAGCACACTTTCCTGTAAATTGCTTACACAACTTTTTTTCATTCATTCTGTCTTATGATATAATATGATGTATATATAGTGGAGTATTTCTGGTTCCATTATTCTAATAAATTTAACTTTGTTATTTCAGAGAAACGGGATGATTTATTTTCTTCTCCATTGCCAGAAGGAGCTGAACAAGTATATCAAGACTTACGAGACGTACTTCAAGACCGAGTAGTGACGGAAGATGAAATTAAGGCAAGTAGTGTCGTTTACCCAGTCACATCTTCTGCAAATATACATCCATCGCACAGCATGGAATCATCGCCTATTGACCTAGAGCGAGATGCGATGGAAAATCTGGGTAGAGAAAGTAGTGTCCGCCGTTCAACCCGTCACTTTTTCTGTAGGCACATCACCAATATTAGAAGCATCGCCTACAAAGGAACAGACGCCTATAAATGACCCGCTATCTATAATGGAACTGACGCCTATAAATGAACCGCTATCTATAATGGAACTGACGCCTATAAATGAACCGCTATCTATAATGGAACTGACGCCTATAAATGAACCGCTATCTATAATGGAACTGACGCCTATAAATGAACCGCTATCTATAATGGAACTGACGCCTATAAATGAACCGCCTATCTATAATGGAACCGTCGCCTATAAATGAAACCCTATCTATAATGGAAACTGACGCCTATAAATGAACCGCTATCTATAATGGAACCGTCGCCTTTTAATGTAGAGATTACTGCCAGTTTTGAAAATTGACCAATGCCATCCATGTCTACTAACGACGTGATAAATTGATTAAATGTAAATGTACTCACACCCATGCCTTCACCTCTAAATAAGCATTCAGATCAGAAATGTAACGATGCATTCTGCGTGGCACATGAGATATGGCAGAACACTGTTGATGAGGCTTCCAGTAAACCACGACAATCAAAGAAACGCAAAAGGAATGTGTCAAATTGGTCTGATGTAAAACGAAAAGTACTTGTACAATATTTATAGCGTTCCTTTAAAACGTCTTTTTGACAGCTGTCACTCGGCTGTCACCCATCATCTTTGATCTCGCGCGCTATACCATTGCCCTGCACTGTATCAATTCAGAATAAAAAATCTAAAAAATATAAAAACAACAGCTTTTTATTAAAATATATATCCGAATACGGAACATAATTGGTGCCGAAACCACTTGCAACAACAGTTGTGACCAGAAACTAACATAACGGAAGATCCAGTTGGATTTTTTTTTTCGCCGCCGCGTGGGTGGCGGTGGTCGGCGAGGCAACTGCGCAATCGTTCGAGGATAACCACTTAAGGAGGGTGATAATCATCACAGAATGGCGCCGCCAACGTCCGAGGATATTACTAAACTCCAAAACCTTCGGGTAAATATAAAGGGAAGAATGACACGCATCGAAATTACGTCAAACAAATGGAAGATCAAGATATTGGTAAGATTGAATATGAAAACCTCCAGGTCAGGAGCACGGACCTGACGAGCCTTTTTGAGAAATTTAATGATGCCCAAGAAAAAAATAGAGGCGTTCAGGAAATCGCAGAGGATATAGATGAGCGGTCTGCGGTCGAAGCTAAGTACTACACAATCAAAGCCATGATTTCCAGTCTCATTCAAAACAATCAGGACACACCTCAATTCAAACCTAAGAAAATGCCAATTGCTATGCCTACACTCAATATCCCACAGTTCAATGGGGATATTAAAAATTGGCCCATATTCAAGAATTTATTCTTTTCTGTGATCGATGGTAATGAGACCTGCCAAAGCTCCAAAAGCTACACTACCTCAAGTCGTTCCTGGAAGGAGAAGCGGCAGCTCTCATCAGCTCCTTAATATTGTCGGAAGAAAATTATGAAAAGGCTTTAGAGATTTTAACCAAAAGGTATGATAACAAACTAATAGTCATAAATCATCATTTTAAAATGTTTTATGAACTACCAGTACATAACTAAGTCTAATCTAAAAGATTTTCTTACATTTTTCAGCAAAGTTTTTGATTCATTGAAATCATTGCAGTTGCCTACCGAGCACTGGGATGTCTTGTTGATATATATTATTGTACAAAAATTAGATAATTCATTGAGAGCAGCATGGGAATTAGTAGGCAAAGTTCTGAGATACCTAAGCTGTCAGATCTTTTAGACTTTCTGTCACATCGTAGCATTGCCACAAAATAATAAATGAGATAAAATTGACAAACAAAAGTATGCCGAGATACTTTCCAATACTAAAGTTGTTCACACTACCACTTTAAACAAAACAAACTGTATCTTATGTGACTCCAAACATGAACTAACAAAAGCCCCTTATTTTTGCAGCTTCCTGTCTCACAGAGAATAACATTTGTAAAAAGCAAAAGGCTCTGCTATAACTGTTTATCTATTTATAAAGCAGGTCATAAGTGTTCACAAGTATGTTTCAAGTGCCATAAAAAACACAACAGTGTTTTACATCTTGACTACACAAAATACTCCAACAATACAAATGAATTAAACTACAACAGTGGCCATCTCCAAGCATCAGCTATTCATCAGACATCAAACTCATCAATTTTCTTACATGTGTCAACAATGAACAGAGCATTGACACACAGCATCAAGGGTCTTCTACAAGTCAACAGACAGCACACTCAACCACAGACAAAGGTAATAATTTTTTTAGCCCTCAACAGACAGAGCCTTCTACCAGTCAACAGCCTATTCAATTGAATACCGATCGTACTCAAACTAAAAAGGGTAATCAACCCTTGTTTGCTTCTAACACACAACAGCTGTGTACTCACACAACTACTAACAAGGCAATAAACCCACCAAATTCAACAATAGAAAACACGAAACATGTACTCCTTTCAACAGTTCAGTTAAAAATAAAAGATTGCCATGATAACTGGCATGCAGCTAAGGCATTATTAGACAGTGCCAGCGAAATAAACTTTATAACTAACAACCTTGCTAATCGCTTGTGCTTGCCAATCATACCATGCAATGTGACTGCTGTAGGCATCGGTGAGGAAACAAGACCATGTCACCAATCAATCAATGCAACATTTCATCATGCTTAAATGATTATAGTACAGATGTGAATCTTCTCTTGGTAGATACAATCACTGTGCCCTTGCCACACATGAAGCTTGCTACTTCAAACTGGAATATTCCTAAAAATTGTAAGCTGGCTGACCCAACATTCCATATTCCTAGCACTATTGATCTACTGCTTGGTACTGAACTATTCTTCTCTTTAATGAAACAAGGCTTTGTAAAACTAGGTCCATGTTTACCTGACTTGAAAAACACGGTGTTTGGGTGGATTGTTACAGGTAGCTACATAACTGATAAAGTGTCAATGCCAATAACAAGGTAAACTTAAAGGTCACTGACATTTCATTTCAATTGTCAAATTTCTGGAAAATCGAAGAGGTTAGTCATCAACAGAAGACTACCCCAGAAGATTTGTATTGTGAATCTCTATACAAAAATACAACCACTAAAGACCCTTCTGGTCGTTACATAGTTAACTTGCCCATTAATGAAGAAAAAATTAGTCTTTTGGGCAACTCACATAACATAGCTAAACATTACATTTCCGAGCATGATTGAGAAAATTCATTTTATATTAGTTTAGTATATAATTCTTCGAATACCTCTCTAATTTTGTTTGAATATTTTGTACAAATGTGGATACACCAACCCTCTTTCATTGTTATGTATTATCTAACGGTGGCATCTTTATTGGTTGATGTTAGATATAAGTTTGTTAGATCTAATTTAAATTGTACCGTTTGTGCCCAAAAAAACATTAAAACATTTAAAAAAAACCTCTTCTTCTTATGTGTTAATATGAAAGATGACGAATGACAAAGAGGACAGCTAAAAAGATAGAATGGAGTGACAAAGAGAACAGAATTAATGTGAAATTGTAAGATCTGTACTAGGCGGAATTACAGATAGAATAGTTAGAAGGGCACTGACCCGAAAAGAGTGAAAGATGATGTAAGGAAGAAAGAAATAGTATGCAGAATGCAAGTACGAGTATGTAGCACAAGCGAGAACTGGAATGAAAGAAAATTAGCAAAAACAGGCTCCGATTATGTTGGAGGTAGAGTAAATATAAATATAAAATAAAGCATATTATCAAGTTGGCTTAGACCCCGAAAGCAGAGCATACACCGCGTTCACTACAAGTTCTGGTCAATACCAAATGAAACGTTTACCGATGGGCCTCAAGACTAGCCCAAGCTCTATCTCTAGTTTAATGACAGTAGCCACGGCAGGATTTAATTTAAAAAAAAAACTTTTGTTTATTTAGATAACCTAATTTGTTTCGGTCGCAGTTTAGACATTCGTAACAAAAACCTTATGGATATCATGTTAAGATTGAGAAAAGTCAACTTAAAGTTAAACCCCGAAAAATGTGACTTTAGGAAAACAAATCTTATACTTGGGCCATTCTGTATCAGCCACAGGCATCACACCAGATCCGGAAAAACAAAAGTTATTGAGAATTACCCAACTCCAGCAAAAGCTTTTTCAAATTACTACCGGAAATTTATTCCTAACTTTGCGGAAAAATCCTTGCCATTGAATGAATTATGTAGAAAAAATGTACAATTTGTTTGGAACGACACTATTATCACCCCCCGTACCACAGTATCCAAATTTTGACAAGCATAACACATTTATTTTAAAAACAGATGCTTCCGGATATGCAATCGGATCAGCATTGAGCAACAGTGATCATAGACCAATTGCTTTTGCAAGTCGAAGTTTGAACCAGGCGGAAAAACGATAACCAACCATTGGAAAAGAGTTGTTAGCAGTGGTTTGGTCAGTAAAGTATTTGAAAGAAAGAAAATACATTTATTAACAACACAATACACAACAATAGTATTAAGTACAAATAGACAACACGTAGGAAAGTATGTGTCATTGTGGTTGTGAATAGGACACTGGCTCAGCATAATGCTGAAGCGTTAATAATAAACACCCCAGCGCTGATTTTCAGCCAGCACCGTTGGTGACCCTCGGACCGCTACAAAGATATACTACACAGTTTTATTACTATACATAAGACTACATAAATAGATAATTTGTAAACAATGAAACATATTATTTATTTTATGGCTTTGAAAGACACTTGCCAAATATACAACACCGTTAGGTACGCGAGCTAAAAGGAAACATGAAATTAACAACCGAAACAAAAAAAGTTTTGTGTAATAGTGCTGGAAGGGAGAGGAATTAATGGAATTATAGCTTTTGAAATGCCAACAAATTTAATAGCCTTTAAGTTTTCGCCCAAAGGTGTACCTGCTAGTCACTCCGAGTATAGGAGGAGGCATGTCATTTCAGACCCTATCTAAGTTTAAAATAGAAACCGATCATAGACCCCTCGTGTATTTATTTAATATGACTGATCCTTCCAATAGACTCATGAAATTTAGGTTAATATTAGAGGAGTATGATTTTGAGATCGAATATGTACGTGGTTCCGACAATGTAGCTGCAGACGCATTGTCGCGAATTTGTATCACAAGTGAAGAGTTAAAGAAGATGAATGAACATATTATGAATGTAATGACTAGAGCGCAAGTAGACGAATGAATGAAAGTATTATAGAATCCTCTACAAACAACCAAATATCTTTGATCACCCAAGAGTTGTTACTGTACTTAAATTACCAAAAAAAAAATACATTGAATTAGTGTTTTTACAAGACAGAATGGTACACAATACGAGACCGAACAGGAGAAACATCGAAAAACGTAGTGTTTTCCGAAACGAAGAAAATTATATACGGGAAAACATTTACCCAATCGCAACGCGCACGAGATGCCTTTGTGAGGGAAATGAGTTCTTTATGTAGTCGTTTCAAAATAGAAGAAATATATAATTAAAAATAAACGGAATGAAGATATTATTAATGAAATGACAAAATGCCAAAGTAGTCCGGACCACGCGTGTGTATAATAAAAAATGTAGAGAAAATATATGACGACGATACGAAACGCGTCATCTTAAACGACTCTCACGTGTCGCCCACTAGTGGACACGCCGGTATCAGGCGAATGTTAAACAATATAAAACAAAAGTATTTTTGGACGGGACTAGAAAAGGATGTTATTGATTTTGTAAAACGTTGCGGCAAATGTCAACGTCCCAAATATTATAAACCTATAAAACAACCAATGATAATAACAAACTCAGGCAGCACAGCCTTTGATAGGTTTTTTTTTTATTCGATTGGATGGCAAACGAGCAAGTGGGTCTGCTGATGGTAAGAGATCACCACCGCCCATAGACACCTGCAACACCAGGGGGATTGCAGATGCGTTGCCAACCTAGAGGCCTAAGATGGGATACCTCAAGTGCCAGTAATTTCACCGGCTGTCTTACTCTCCACGCCGAAACACAACAGTGCACAACAAGCACTGCTGCTTCACGGCAGGATTAACGAGCAAGATAGTGGTAGCAATCCGGGCGGACCTTGCACAAGGTCCTACCACCTGCAAAACAGCAACACTGTGCAAACCTGCACAGGTTATATTTAGATTTAATTGGGCCCTTAGTTAAGGATAGCAAATAGTTACTCGTATATATTAACGCTGCAATGCGACCTCACCAAATACGTCGAGGCGTATCCGATTACTAGTAAAGATGCAGTGACCGTAGCAGCCGCGTTTGTAAATAACTTTATTTTAAGATATGGAATTCCAAATGAAATAATACACGATAAAGGCCCTTCATGGTCAACTGATCCCACATAAAATTCATCCCGCGGGCTGAATGGCCCCTTTTGATTTTTTTTCGTGGGTGACTCGAGCCATTGCCTCGACAACTCATCCCACGGGCTCAGTTGACCACTCTCTGCCGTTTTATGGTCAATTCAGCCCGCGGGCTCAGTTGACCACTCTCTGCCGTTTTATGGTCAATTCAGCTTCGCTCTCGTGGTTACAGGAGAGTGTACCTTTTATTCAAGTTTGCACTTCTATTTCGACCCAACTTACCCCATTTTACGGTAATTACGGGGGATTCCCCTTATTCAAGTTCCTTTCGCATTAATGTAAAGAGGTTGCGTAACATTGTTAGTTATTATTATTACTGGCTTGCAATATCTTATTACTTATCACTATTAATATGTCAGTAGTGTCATACCGACTTCGTGTTGAGTCTGGTACCAAATATTGCGTGCTCGATTATTCGTCTCTAAGTAACAATACGGCCTATGGTCCGTAATGTTTCGCCTTATGTGAACATAGGTTTATTAGGAGAGGCTAAACTAATTTATTAATTTTATTAAATAAAGGTAAATTATGAACAAATAAAGCTAATCTACCCATAAATATGCGAACGAGATTATTGGCAACATTAAACTATCCAGTACGAACGTGGAAATAGCGCGGCAGAGCCTTTCCTGCCCGACGCAATGGCCGCGGCCTGTTTCTACTATCGGTCGCCATTGTCGCCATTGTCGCCATAGTCGCCGGAATTGGGGTATAAATAGAAGCGCGCGAACGGAGGGGGATTCTTTTCTTCGACACGGACTCGAGAGGTTCTCTCTGGGACACTTTGATTTATTTCTATCGTATTTTTAAATTGTTTTGTGTTATTTTTATAGTGAATTGGTGTGTGGTTTCCCTGCTTTGTGTATCTTGGTATCGAAGGCTTTTGGTATTAGGGTATCCATTGCTGGGAATTGCGTATTAATTCATTATGGGGTTTGGGGATCACAATCAGTTGTGATTTTAAAATATTTCTGGAATAGTAGAGGACTTATCGAGTTTCGGCTCAGTAAAAGCCGATTCCTAGGGAATGGGAGCCAGGTCACCTAGCGGTGGTAACGGACAGGCTGACTTTCCCTGGGAACGTTCTTCAGTGTCAGTGTACGCCTATGGAGTAAGGGCGGGGTCTTGTATTATACCGGAAGAGACAGGCCTAATTTTCTCCCTGGGTTTTGGAGGGTTTGAGATGCCATACCGGTGTCCTAAATCAACCAAGATCTTGTCCTCCTTATCTATTTATTTATCTATTCACACACTTATTCTTCGGCATCGGTATTTGTCTTTCCCAATCCTAACACGACAGATACTGGTGAGCACACGGGTGATAGGCGTAGGAAACAGAGCCACCCACTCGACGTAGGGGTAATTTAGAATAGGCTCTCTCACTGCACCTTGAGAGAGACCCCGCGAGTAATCTAAATGTGGAGCCCGGGCTTCTAGTTTGCTGTATCGTGTAGATTAGTTGGTTAGTTTAGAAGTAGGACTAGGATATGGTAGGCTTGAATTGTGTTTACTTCCACTTGGTAAGGTGGAGGTTGAATTTGCTCTATCTATTTGATTTGATATTTATCTGTGTGTGTCAATTGTGTTTACTTCTACTTGGTAAGGTGGAGGTTGTATTTGCTCTATTTTACTTAATTTGACTTTACTTGTGTGTGTTAATTGTGTTTTCTTTCCAATAACTATACAGCTACTTACCAATTTGCCTAAGGCTGCTTTAAAGCTTGCCTGCTACATTCAGAACCTAGCCATACTCATGGCGACATACTTACATAAATATAGACAACTAAATGACTGACCTTGACGTCCGACGAATGAAGGGTTTCGGCGTTTCACTTTTCATTCAATGTCCTAAGTTACAAACGCTAGTAGCCTCAAATACAAGTGAGACAAAATAATTCAACAACTCACAATGGAATAATATTTTATTTGCTGAAAGTAGAATCTCCTTTGAAGACTGTGGTCGTTCCTGGCAATGGACCTTGGATTGTATGAACCTGTAGTGGCTATTAATATCAACTATTTCAATAAGTAATAAGGCTCTATTTTTCTCCTGTAAACTTACAATGTAAGTCATATTGATTAAGACTAAGGCAGAGCAAGTCAGTGGTTAGCCGGTACCAGGTGATCCGGAAACTACTCATTAATCAATATAATAAAACACTATAACTTATCTCTACATTCTGCTGAAGTTGGGTTTGTTACTGCAGGAGTATTGTGATCACGGGTTTGATCCAGGAACAGCCTCAGGCTATAATTGACTTCCCTTTGAAATGTCCTCTCTTATAACATAAAGATATGTTTATTTCCTAACAAGGAAGAGGTAGAATGCTCCTTCAGGGCTAAACGCAGAGGAGGCGTGTCCAGTACGGGGCGAAGGCCACTTTCAGAGGCGGGGAGTGGGCCTCTGAACTTTAGCTGCGAAATAAAATACCTTCTTCCACACGAACATATCATAGACTATTGACAGACTACTTTAAACAATTAACTACATTCTTTATTGTTCTTCTTTGATCTTCTCTTTATTATTTAGTTAAATTATATAATAAGTGAGCTCTTTTCCCATTATACTAAACGTACTAAAGGGTTACTTTCTAGGACACAACGTAGGTTCCTTATACTAGACCGCTAGCGATCACTTGGCCAATTTTATGACTTAATCAAGGTAAATCAACTTCAATTAGGTCTATATATTCGTAGGTTGAGAACCCATAATAAGGTAATAATAAATAAATTCGGTTTGTAGGCATCGGAGTAAGCTTTAGGTTAAGAGTTTAAATCGAGTTTAAGGTAGGATTCGTTACAATTTTGGTGCCGTAGTAACCAGGATAGTATGTATATTTTAGTAATTATTACCATTTACTTTATTTATTATGCTTTGCTAAGTTTTTATCTTTCCATTTTTGCTTCACTGGGTCCTCAAATAATCATTTCTCTGCTAAATCAATTATTAGTTAAATTCAATTATGTTACATTGCTTTAAGATATGATATTAAGTTGATTTTGCCTTGTTTAGGTCGAGTGTTGTTATAATCTATTGTCATGTGACAATTGGTTATAGCAACAATTTTGTTGACGTGAAAAAGGAAAAGTATAAGTGGGAAATAGGAGCTCATAATAGGTAGTTGTATTGTTCTAAAGCAGCTTGTAGTCTTTTCTTATCGGTGCGGCATTCTTGTACACGTTGCCCTGAAAAAAAAAAATGTTCATTTTAGCGACTATTAGTAAAAACAGTGATTGAATAAAAGGTCGAAGTTAGTGATGTTGTGATTAATTAAATAAAGGGTGAAGAAAAATAAATTGATTACATTAAAAATAGTATAGTATAGTACAGTATCTTAAGTGATTAAGTAAATTAATAGTGAATTAAGTTGTAGTAGTAGTAGTAGCTTGATATAAATAAAATATGTTAGTGACTGAGTTGTGTAAAGTCAAGTAAAAACGGTTCGACCCCATGAGCATAGCAAGCCTAGGAAGTTCCAAGCACATTGAGTATAGTTATAGGTAGTAGCGGGCTGTTTTCCGCAACTCCACGTCTGGGTGCGCGGGCCTATTTTTCCACATTATATCATTACATTATGGTAGCATATAAGCACTTTATATCAATATATTATTAGTGGTCGAAACGTCGAGATAAATTGCTCGTGTGTTTGGCGTGATAGGTCCTGTTTCTGGTATTTTAACATTACAGAGATCATGAAGTTGAATAGTGAGAACTAGAGTTTACCTGAAGTTAGGAGGGTAATAACAAATGAAAAATTAGAAAAGGCAAGTACAACCAGGCCCATCATTAAAGAGATGTAGGAATACTGTCAGATATGTAATAGAAACTAGAAAACCTGAAATTAGCTTAGCTTATTAGATGGTTGCAGACAGTGGGGCACAAACGAATAAAATTAATGCTTGAAATAAAGAGATGATATCTACAGAGTCCCTCAACTCTAACATCATTTATTTTATTATTTATTAATTAATATAAGAAAAAAAAATACAATTAATCATTTATTGCATCATTAAACCGCATCACGATTTGTATTGATGCTGCGTTGTTTCTGCATTCATTCTAACACATTGAAGTAGTTTACTTTATTTATTCATTCAATATAAAATTACATTATAATTTACATAAATGTCAGTCAAGTATAAGAATTTATATTGAAATCATCAAGGATAAAAAAAAAAAAAGATAATAAAATACCAATCATGTCATGATGTGAAAAATAACAATTAAGATAAGATCGGTTTTCCTTTAGATTGTCATGGTAGTAGGAGCATTGTTGGTTTGGTTAACTAAATAGTTTATTGAGAATAGCTGACACCAACCGAGGCCACTGGATTGTGCGGGGGACTTGTGTTCATCCGTGGCTGTCCTGTGGCTGATGTGATGATGATGATGATGATGATGATGATGAATTGGGAGTGAAGCAAAGAGTATTCTGAGTAACAAAGACAATAGAGTAATAGTAAGTTAACTAGGGCTGGACTGGTAGGAAAGATGGGTTTTCTAGAAACAAAAGAAAGAAGAAAATTAATTAAGTAATATGAGTCTGCATATAACTTCCCATTTGTATAGAATAATTTATAGATAAGGTAGGTAATGTTATGCAGGGTCGGCAGCGCGCGAGTGATACTTCGGGTGTTGCAAGCGTTCCTAGGCGGTGGTAATTGCTTAACATCAGGCGGGCCGCATGCCTGTTTGCCACCGACGTGGTATAAAAAAAAAGAGGTAGTATAGGTAGTTAAGTTACTGTACCTTAATAAATGATGCTCAGCAGTGTTCGGTACATCAGCAATTCAGCATAGCCCTTGCTAGTGTGTAAACCACCGGACAAAAAGCAAGAGTTTTCCCCGGGCCCAGGTCACCTGAAATATATTTTAGTATGGTTATAAATAAATTCATAATGTGAAGAACATTAATAAATTTTAAGAGTACATAGTATGACAGATTTCTGGAACATAATGAAGATAATTAGAAAACCATTTATAGCATACCTTTACTACCATTCTAATGAATGTTTTCCTTAGCTCTCCAGGACTGTGACTAAAAATAAATACTCAGCGCTGAACCAAAGTAAAAATCAAAATCTAAGCATCAAAATCTGGTTCTAGATGTTAGACTCCTTAGTAAGTGTGTGTAAGCAGTTTAGTCTAAGTAGTGTAACTACATTTAAGAATAAAATTAAATATAGATATATTTTATTCTGGGTCTAAGTTCGGTGAAGGTAAAATTTATTCTCGGTCAAAGATCAATTTCATTCACCTTAAAATGTTATGACATCAGGTTAGTTTCATTAATTGAGAATTATTTCAAGTAATAGCCACATTGCAAACAAACATATCTACATTACAATTAAATATAATGATTAGAAAAAGCCCTATCTACTAACTAAAATGATTGCAAGTGATCTTACTAGAGCATCAGATTGACAAAAATTAGGTATGCTAGCAAACTTTACCTTAAATTTTACCTTACTGAACTTTTGCCTTCTTGATAAAATCATTAAAACAATAACAGAAGGAGAATAGATAAATGATTTGGTTGTTGTGACTATAGATATTATCAGGAAATAAATGGTTAAGTTAGGTCCATTGCTTGATTATTAACTTTGTTAATAAGATTCATTAGTAGTACAATTACAATCATTTTCCGTCAAAACAGGTTAATAACTGATTATCATGTTATTTAGTGAGCAGGATAACTAGGTATCATCGTGGCTGAATTATTTACAAAACGAAAACTTATTTCATCAAAGTCACGGTTAAAAATTTAACATCTATATTAAAAATAAACAAGGGTACCTACTTACATTCAAGTTCCCTTTTTGTGAGATGTTGTGGGTACTTTTGGCGAGGTGGACTTGGTCGTTTGTTGTGATCGTTTGGCGAGTCTTCATATCGCCCTTTCGGTAGGATAGGGATAGTATTATTTTCATGATACTTCCAAGATTAACACAAATAAAAGAATAGTCCGCGGGATTTCTTTAGGTTATTTATTGGTTATCGAATTGAATTCACAGTGACAGGTTAGGGGACCAGTAATGCTCGACCCTATACTGCTCAGCCATCACTGTACGACCTGATAATACGAACTCGTTTTGAATTAGATATATCACATCGTACAATGTTAGGTCGTACAAAATCAGGTTGTCCAATAGCACCTTGAACATTATCGGTACAGGATGATAAAGCTCGACCCGTGTTCCAAGTGACATGTGATTGAATTACCAGGTCGTACAAAATCGGTCGAGCATTGTCCAGGTCGTACAATAACTACACCCACAGGTTACAACGCGAGTGCTGTCAAAACAATAATGTTTACTCGTTTGAAGGACGCCCATTCATTATCGCAACTATGATTATGGTTAAAGGTTTTTAAGTAGTACTATTGTATTATAAGTTATTTATTGACTATTTAGCTTAGGTTAAGTTAGTTATATAGTTATTCATATTATATAAGCTTTACTATTAAGAGAGATTTAGATAATGTATGACCACCTTTAATAATTTTTAATATTGAGTTGGCAGCATTGATTTGAAAATGATGATGGCGATAGATCTATAGACAAGAACAGTTGTAATATAAAATATCAAATGCATGATTAACGACATTAAACAAAGATTAAGCGTAGACGTAAATGAGTTTTAATATTTCGGTAAAGAGCTTGTCAGGTTAGTGCATTAGTGTTGACTAAAGTGTCATTTTGTCTCTTTCTAACAAACATACAAATAGGAGCAATTATAAAATATATACGTTGCAATGTGTTCTATCTATTAATAATAATTTAAACGTTCATTACGGTAGGTAGGAGGTGGTCCGAATCGCGATTGTAATTGAATAGTGACTTCGTTTATAATTACAAAGGCGGGGAAAATATTTAATAAATATTTAATTTAATGTAATCTATGATAACACCAGCGCAGAATAGATAATTAGGCCCTATACCATGAAGTGCAAAACTCGAGCTTCGTATGTTGCCGTCCCGCTGACGCTTGTGATGATTGATGCGCGAGTGAAAGAGACGGTGCGATGCGAGCTTCGATTTGCGAGTTTTGTAGTAGCCTCTTAGTAGTATTAAGTTGTCAAAATTGACGGTGTCAAAAGTCATTGATATCAGTTGTCAAACCTACCAGTTCGGAAACTAAAATAATGAAACGGAACCTTGATCATGACCGGTTGATTCACGAACGAATTTAGGAAAATCGGAACTAGATAACAATTTTAGTACCGTTAGGTTTTAGAAATCAATGTTTAGTGTAAGTAAATTATTTAGCGTGTAAAGTAGAATTAAAAATATGGCCGTGATCACATGTGTTTTGAAAATTTTATGATAGGATAGTAGTGTTCATTTATCCGAACGCAAAGATCAGTCAGTAGGTACGTACGTAGCTGTCAGAAGAAAACTGAAAACATCGTTAAAATACGTAATTTTTATGTTGCAAAAACATGAAATGACATGAAAATAATAGCGCAGGTTTTTGCTAAGTGAGTAAAATGGCTTCCTGTAGGTTGTGCAGTGCTGTTGTTCTTGTTGCCCGGCCAATACGTATGTGTGAAAACAAACTTTATCTCTCTAGCAAAAATTGGACTAATACCTGATACGGCGGGTAAAGTATGAGTTGTAGACGTTGTAGTCTTATGGTGCAGTGTCATGTAAATGAGCTGGGAGTGAGTATGAAATTTCATTGCAAGATGTTCTAATTGATTTATTTATACTGATAACCTGGCAGCAGGGTAGTCCAATATCCAAGACGTTTCCAAATCATTGAATGGATCAGTTGTACATTGTTACTGTACATAGTGGCCTACTAGAACAGGTAGACTTAGTGAATGATTTTATTAGCAATATAAGGAATTCTATACAATTAAATTTTACTTATGTTTGGCCACTATAAGTAATGCAGGTAATCCTGTTTCCTGTGCTGCTTGATGTGTATTGTATTGTTATATGGAATAGGTAATGAATTTATAGATTTATGCGATTACATTTTGGTCGAAGAGCCTATTTTTTGTGTGTATTTTGAACTTAGGTATGGTTTGATAGTTTAAGTATCTGGGGGCACGGCATTATCAAGTTGAGTTAAACATTTAATATTTAAATGAACAAACATTGATAAGAAAAGAAAATACTAAGTACATAAAAATAAAAAAAAATAAAAAAAATTATTAAAAAAATTATTAGGTAATTGCATTCTTTAAGTTCAAAATACAAATTACAAGTTCATTTATTTTTCAATCAGAGGTGAAATCAGGTGGATATAAATGACAGGTTATTTTCAGTAACACTATTGTGCCATAAGGCATACAGATAGTCACAGTTTCACATGCAGCATACTTCTTATGGACACTTAACAATTCATAAATTTCAAAAATACATATCTACCTCATAATACTATCTATCTATCTCTATCTATATAACGCCCTTATAGTGCCCGTCTTCGGTCATAGGCCTCCTCTCTACTTTCCAGTCTTGCCTATTCATTACCACTCGCATCTAGTTTACGCTAGCTTGTTGCAGGATATTGTCTGTCCATCTTTTGGTGGTTGTCCTCTACCGCAGGTGTTAGCACGGGTCTCCACTCCAGGACTCTCATAATACTATATTATTATTATTATTATTGAAATAATACACTAGCAGCTCTTAGAGCTAATGCGTGTACATCANTCTCTGTAGTTTTTCCCCGTTATTAAAATGTCATCAACCAAATAAGTAGCCATACGTTGGTTTGTAGTACAAACAGAAATCATATTTCGATTGTTCAAATCTTCTGTTACTATATAATTATGAAATCGGTCATTCCAACATTTTGGAGCCTCTCTCAATCCATATAACGATCTTTGTAGTTTTAATACTTTCCCGCTGAAACCTCAACGCCCTCTGGTGGCTTTATGTACACTTCTGTGTGCAGATATCCATTCAAAAAAGCAGTTTGAACATCCAGTTGTTTCATAGGAAAATTTTCTTGTACTGCGAGGCTAAACATCATTCTTATTGTGATACTCTTGCAACAGTGTGAATAAACATTGTGAATGTTATCCGTCTGAAAACCTTTAGCTACTAATCTCGCTTTCTTTCTTCCATCTTTCGTCTTAAATATCCATTTTGTATCTATGCTTTCTTTCCTCTAGGTAATTCGGCTTCTTTCCAGGTATTCAACTCTTCAAGTGACTTTATTTCTTCATTTATTGCTTTTTTCCATTCTTCTCCTTTGTCTACAGCTCTTTATAACTACGCGGGTCTGAGTCCGCTATTAGAGAAAATGCTATATTTGCATCATACATTTCCTCTTCTGCTGTGTAATAATCTTCGAATCGAGGTGGTGGCCTCCTATCTCTTGTGGCCTTTGTGGTGCTTCTTGTGCTTCTCTTCGTACTTCGTCGCTTGTATCTTGTTCTATTGGTTGCTCCTCTTCATTCGTAGTTTGTTTATTACAGTTTTGTTCTATTTCATCATCTTCGTCATCATTCTGTTTAGTTATTCTCTGATCATTCTGTTCTTTGGTATTTTTCTCGTATACAAATCATTCTCATCAAATCGTACATCTCTAGATATTAAAATAAGGTCTGCTTTCGGATCCCATAAGCGGTAACCGTTTGATGCATATCAAATCATTCGCATTTCCTTAGCTCGTTTTTCTAGTTTGTCGCCTCTGGCATAGTTACTACCCAGGCTTTGCTACCGAATACTCGTAATCTCGATAAGTCAGTCTTACCTCTCATAATGGCTTCAGGCGTTTTAAAGTTTACAGCTGTCGAAGGGCATCTATTTATTTGGTAGGTTGCGCATAAAATTGCTTCACCCCACAGATATTTTGGTAAATTAGTTTCTACTAGCAGTGTCCTTGCCCTGTCCATCAAACTTCTGTTCATTTTTCTGACACACCGTTCTGTTGTGGCGAATACGCTTGTGTATACTGGATTCTTATGCCTCGTTCTCTGCAAAAATGTTCAAAAAGTTATTTTTGAAATTCTCCGCCGTTGTCGCATCGTATTTTGTTTACTTTTGTTGCGTATTCTATCTCTAATCTCCGAATGTACTCGATTAAGTTGGCAGTGGCTTCGCTTTTACGTTTTAAAAGATATGTACAGCAAAAATGTGAAAAATATCTATTATTACTTGGTAATATATTTCTCCGTTGATACCAGGTGTACAGTAAGCGTCAGAGAAAAGGAACCCCCCTGTGTGACACGTGACAGAACTGTCTGGCCCTGCGGTTAACTATCACGAGCTCTGAGACAAGTGCATCATAGGGAGATCTCGGGTTCAAATCCACTTTTTGTTTTATTTATGTTTTTGGTTTATTTATTTTTTGTAGTATTTTCCTGATCATTTAAATAAGTAAAAAAAAAATAAAAAAGGCATTGATCATTGATAAATATTTTTTTAACCACATTCGAATTGATACGATCTTCGCAGGTGTGAGTGAGACAAGAGAACCTTAGTAATAATATCCGAATACGATCCGAATTGTGTAGGTAATAATTGTTTTATTCCACGAGCGGACAAAACAACTTATAATTCAATATTCAATACTCGCATTGCAAGTTACATTCACGCTCACAGTCAATCTTCTCCAAGCGGTGAATAACAACTTTCAAAAATATCGTTTTTCACAAATTTCTCATATCGAAATCCTCGGAATCGAACTCGATTCACTGCAGGTAGTGCACAGGTCGAATACTTCGATTTGCCGCTAGGCCATTTGAATACTTAACGATAGTTGCAAAATTAATAGATGCTAGTTGCGTGCCATTAGTATTTAGTAGATAAAGCGCCAAAGCAAACACAACCTTCTTGCACAGTAAAAAGAGACTTTCAAAGAAGCAGCGACTGTAGATATACTGGGTTCTAACTTTTTTTTTCATATTGAGACTTTGAGGGTGGCAGATATTTACTTAATCTTTGCATCCTGTTCTAGCTAATGCGTATAGATATGAATAGATAGATTGCGTTTAATGCCGATTGTTGCACTACCGTAATGTAACTTCAGGAAGTATCAAAGACTGCTGTATTAAACTGCGACTTAAGGTTGAATGTAGGATAATATACTTTATGAGCCTCATTTACTTAACTGAGGGTATATTTATAACGAAATTTACAAATCTTTACGTTTCGTGTCGATCTCCTTGTGTGAATATCTCCACGTCGTAATATTATCCGATTTATTAAGTTCACGAAAAGCTTTTATTATGGTTCGATTAACAACTTTTTTGAAGGCTAAAATTGTTGTTCTCTGGGAACAAAAACAACCTATAAAGAAAATAGCACGAGATATGGGTGTAACGGTAAGTTTTTAATAATATATTTATTGTTGAAATATATCTCACAAATAGCACGTTTCATGTATTTCTAATGTTATTGTTTTCTTTTATACAGAGAAAAACAGTTCGAAGATGGATACAAAGGTATCAAGCGACGGGTGATGTGAAATGTGATCGCCAAGGTCCTCGCCCAGTGGCTTACACCGATGAATCAGAACGACACCGTAATATAGTGCAAGTTCACTCAGTGGCACCCTTCAAATCTACACGCTCAAGTGCTGAAACTTTTGGGGTGTCTCTTAGCACAGTTCGACGACATCTACACGCGGCGAACATCCATAATTATAAACCCGCCAGAAAAATTAAGCTTACTGACGATCACCGAACCAACAGAGTAAACTTTGCCACTCGTTACTTAAATTTCGACTGGGAAAACGAAATAGTTATATTTACTGACGAAAAGTGCTTTAAGTCAGATAAGGATGGGCGAAAAATTTTGTGGAGAAGAAGTGGGGAGAGGTATAACCCAACAACGTATTAGATCTCAGAACAAGCGGGCGTTTAACACTAGGTAAATAACCACAGAAGTAATAATAAAATCTTTTTACTATTTTTGTGTAACTATCACATTTATTTAAATCACGTGCAAGGCGTGTATTTAATATTCTTTTGAAGTTATCTTAGATCACATGTTGCAACAGATTTTAAAAGGTAAACTGTTTTAGGTTACTGGGGATGGATGTCTTCAATGGGCCAGGCGAGCTAGTGGAAATAGGCGGCCGCATGAACAGTGAGCGATACCTTGAAGTGTTGAAGGACGTAATGCTACCGTCAGTGCGTGTGGCATATCCTGAAGGACAAATTTACCTGGTTCACGATAATTCTTCAGTGCATAAGTCCTAAATCGTCAAAGACTGGCTAAATAGCCAAAAAGACATAACGGTATTTGAATGGCCGGCTAAAAGTCCGGACCTAAATCCAATAGAAAACTTGTGGGGTCAGATGGTATTGAATTGGGACTCCAGTGAGATAAGGTCTAAAAAGAATTTGGATAATGAGGTAAACAAAACATGGGAACTGTTGCGTAATAGTGATACGTGTTTCAATATGGTTTCGAGCATGAAAACTCGGCTTCAAGAAGTAATAGATAGTGAGGGCTATCCTCTCCGTTACTAAAAGTAAGATAACCACCACCAATAAAACAGCATTGGAACGAAAGAGCAAGTGTTAATATTCCTATTACTATTATTTCGTAGTTAATCAATAATAAACAGACCTTTGTTATGAACAGTCAAGTTACTCTTGTTGACGAGTATTCATGTGTTAATGATGCACCATCTGACCTCACATAGGTATTGTTTTTAATGTTGTTTCAAAAGGGTTATCAGAAACCGTGATAAAAGAGAAAGATGTAAATGCTATACTATAATAGTTCAGCATGTTGGTTCTTTCTCAGTAATCACAGGCACAATTAATATTAACAGTCTATGTAAATAAGTGTTGTAAATGTTTTTATAAATATGATGTATAAACGAACGTCACCCCAGGTATTGTGTTTTATTAGTAAATTTAGTTCGGCTCAAAACCTAAGTAAATAATCATATTTTAGCATAAATAGAAACCGTATACCTACTGAACTAGAAATCTATGTTTAAATAAACAAATATTGTGTTTGCAACATGCCTATCATTTTTTTATACCTCAGGCCTACTTTAACAAAGATCTCTTATATAATAATAATAATAATCAACGACAGGTGATAATAAAACCAAAAAAAAGTTTCAAGGTGCGGGGTTTGAACTGCGAACCATAGCATGTCGAGGCCAACTCACTATCCACTAGACCAACTCGCTCTCTACGCAACATGACAAAATATTGAACGCTTTGATGTCATTGCCAAAGGGGGATCCTTTTCTCTGACGCTTACTGTACGTTGAGGACCTGCAATATCAGTGTGAATTAACTCACCTATGTAAGTTGAACGTGGCCTCTTGACAGGTACGAAAGGTAATCGCGTCGCCTTACTCATCATGCAAGGAGAGCAGGGTTTGTTGCTAGTCGGCAGCCGCATCCAATGTAGACTTCTTCGGTTGAGGTGACCCAATCTTCTGTGCCACAAGTCGTCGTCGCTTAAAGCTGCGCTACAAGTAGCTAAACATATTTCGGCATTTAATAGAAATAAATTACCTATGCAAGAACCAAACACATAGATATTAGAATTTTTCCTGCCTATTTTTACATTTTGTTTGCTAAAAATTACGTGAAAGTCATTTTGAACCATTTTCTTCACTGACATTAAATTGAAGGATAGATTTTTGACAATCAACGATTCTAAATTTATTGTCACATCGTTACATTTCATTAATATGCAACCTTTTTTCTCGGCCATCAGGTAGTCTCCGTTTGCGATGTAAATTTTGATCGGTGTTTCTAAAGTTTTGACGTTGGTCATACATTTTTCGTAATCTTCGTTAATCATATGCTCTGTACATCCTGAATCGATTACCCATTCGATGTTTCCGTTCGTAGGTCTTGATGGTTCTTTGATTTTTCCTGTTGTCCAAAAATTAAAATGCTTTTGTCCGGTTTCTTCGAATGCTATGTTTCCATAATGGTTGGGATGACGTGAATATCTTTGGTAACGGTTGTTCGTTCTTCCTCGTCCGCGTCCGCGACCTCGGCTATGCCAGACATTCTTGTAGCAGTCTCTTGATAGGTGTCCTGGTTTTTTGCAGGTATAACATGTAACGAATGCTGTATCCTGACTGTTGTTGGTTGGCATTTCTTGCACTTTTAACTCTTCGTCCAATAGTCTAGCTCTCACGAAATCTAGTTTTAACGTATTTTCTTGGAACCCCGTATTGCATTCGATAGCAGTTATTACATGGTCGTATTTCTCTTGTAGGCCTGTTAGTAGATAAGCGATTTTGTCTCGTTCTGTTAACGAGTCACCAGCACACTCCAATTCACTGGTTATACTGTCAAAATTTTCAAAATAGTTTTCTAATTTTTGGTCTGGTGATTGTTTTAGGTTTATTAACTTTCGCCTTAAAAGTATGGTAGATATAACGCTCTTCCTCTGGAATATTTCTTTTAATATGTCTAACATATTCCTTGCATTGTCGCATTTTGTAATTATATTTAAATATTTGTCTGGGAGACATTGAACAATAATATTTTTGGCTTTTGCATTTGCTTTCTTAATCTCTTCCTTATTTAATTTACTTACATTTTCGTCTTCTTCTATAATACCCCATAATCCTTTTTCTTCTAGAACGCATTTTACACGGTAAAGCCAATTATTGAAGTTTTCGGCTTTTAGTTGCGGAAAATTCGACGAAGCCATTTTCTTTTTATTTTCTTGACGTTTTTATTTTTCAGTTGACACTTTTCGACGACTTTTGTTTTACATCTTCATTTTTCTTATTTCAATTTGTCTACATATTATTTATATTTTGTACTTTTACACATTTATTCACTATATTTATCTTTATATTGATGTTATATCTTCTTTATTGATAGCCCATAACCTGTTAGAGTTTAAATAAAATATAACACGTAATGGTAGACGATGTTTATTGTGCGGAAGCACATCTTGAAGTAGATCACAATGGATATGTCAATCATGACAATATTATTTTTCTTTACTGGACATAAACAACAAAACCTTAACAGCATATACAAAAATATTATCACACCCATAAACAATGTGAGTCACATTGTAGAACATATCTTCAAAATCCATTTCATGGTTATTTTGTGAGACTATAAGAACTAGTCGGACAGACAGACTGATCAAAATAAGAATTTTTGTTTCCAAATTGGTACACATTTTTAGAACGCAAACACTCAACTTTAGAAAAATTGGAGTCCTTCATAATCTATGGTTAAGATTCAAACTGTCAATCTAACTGTAATTCTTTTCAACAGTGAAGAAGACGCCGCAATAATGCTAGCAAATTCATGGCTTTACCAATACTACGGTTACCAGAACCAGCCTTGCGGCGTCCTGGACCCTCGGTGTCAGAAGTTCTTCAGAAGAGAGACAACGTACCAGGACGCGTACCAAGAATACTCGTACGTTGACAGTCAAGAGATGGAGTACCCGGGATACCATGTATCAACGTATGTCCCTCAGAAGATGTCCGAAGACTTGAACGGTACGTTATTTTGATTTCTTTCTTACTCTGCAGTAGTTTTTTTGGCAGTTTCTGTAGCTGTAGCAGGGTATTAGTCAGCGTTTTTGCGGCGTTTTTTTCGTCATTACCATTTCGGCAAGTATTATTAAAAGAGGTGATGGGCAGGGTTACATTTTATGGAAACTAAAGACCGATGCTAAATCTAGTGTCATTAAAATTGTGCGACTTGTCTTTCCGGTGTGCTAATAAACGTGGTCCGAACTGTCAAACGCTCGAAAAAACCTAGCTTGTCAGTTTTGTTCGCAGACATTCAATTCAGTAGGTATAATAAATCAAATGGAAAGTAATCACTTTCGACACATGCTCCTTGTAGGTAAGCATTTTTACCTGTATGTACATAGGTATTAACTAGGTAGGTATCTGACGAAAGTGACTGTTTCTCTATGATCGCTATAAACTTGCGCGCTAGGTAGGTATGACTTCTGGAAGTACCTATCGACATTAATTTGTTATTTTTATTTATTTTAGGGCTAGCATTACACGGTTGTGAAAGAACATATCCTGATCGGGGACCAGTCGACTATTCTACGCATTCTCCACAGTCTACCATCAGCGAAGAAAGGTATGATTACATTTTTATCCAACGATTTTTTAAAGTAGGTATGGCTTCCACGTTTGGGAACTCGAGTGTCGTTTATTATGATTATCTGTATTACTATTATCAAAACGACCGAGTCAAATATTTAATGCGATTGCTTCAAAGTGTGTCTCGTTTTCATAAATCGTTTCACTTGCTAAATAATCGTCCAACAATGAACACTGGATTAAAAAACAAACATCGCCCAAGGTCACTTCGTACAATTTGTATCTGTCATGTCGCGGCAAGAGATAAATATGAAAATCATCACCCCGTCGCAAGCGCACCGGCCGCGTAATTTGACATCTTTCATTACCATATTTATTGTATATCAATTTTACCAACTTAACTTTACACTTACAACAACCAATACTTCTTAAGCACGAGCGTCGCAAGACCTCGAATTGAATGACGGTACGTTAGACATCGGCAATTTTAAAATGGTTAAACTAAGTGTAAACCAAATATGACAACGTCAACTAAAAATGTATCTCAAAGTTCTCGCTTGAATGCTATTGATGCTACAAAAACACATTTGAATAGGAAAGTTTATTACATGTGGAGATTAAAAACGATTGAACAGTTTCATACAGAATTTGTTTTCAGTTGTTGAGAAAATAAATGATATTTCTTTTATTTGAATATTTCAAAAAATAAAAGAGAACTTAGAAAATTTACTGCTTTTAGTTTTGTAGTCTCCGCTGTTATCTGACCTAACAGTTTGATATGAAACTTAGTAAACTTACTTACTCGTAGAGTAAGGCCAAACGAACGTAATATTTTGAGTTTTGAGTTGCGTGTTTCGGTATGGGGGAGGCCTATTGTCCGACAGTAGATCCTACGGCTGATAAGATGATGATGATGATGTTGAGGATTTTTTATTTATTTAAAAGTTACCAGATAGTTTATATTTATGAACTAAGTCGTCTGTCAAAAATAACGGAAGTTAAGTAAAACACAGTGTATACTCGTAGTACTTAGTATATTTTGTATGTTTCTTTATATACATGTACGTACATACAATGATTGATGTAAACCAGTGGACCGTTTGACCGAAGACTTGTGTGGAATGAATGGGGCGAGCGAATGAGTGAAAGAGGTTTGATTGGAGTTTTGATCGAGTAAGCCTACGTGCTAGTTGTATTTTCTGTTTTTCTCTCATTTTTAACGTATTCAGTATTTTAATTTTTGAATAACCTTTTTTACTTCCGTTTTAAAGTTTGTTTACCTTCGCACGATCCCACATACATAGGATATCTCCATATACATAGATCCTATGAGTAGATACATTTTATTATTTCTGTGGCGTACGTTCAAAAAAATAAAACTCACTTTTCTTTCACAGATCGCCTCTCCATTACGATCCATCGCCTGAGATCGTGGTAAACAGCAATATGTACATGTACCCTCATCACGGCAAACGGGAGTACTACGAACAATACCCAAGAGTGAACTACCCCGCCCAGGAAGCTTGCACGAGTACTGGGGTGGAAGGTAGTAAAAACTAAACTAAAACAAATACTAAACCAAACTAATACTAAACTAAAACTAAACATTTTAACGGTGGCATAATTATTTGCCGGGCAATTTTTAATTTAAGTTTTATTTTCCTTTATTCTTTATATTGTACTGCTTTTGACCAAATAAACATTAAACTTTAACCGAAAAAAGTTAATATTTATGTTACTGTTTTTTTTTGTTACGCCACCACTGTTAGTATGTCACATAATTATGTTGAAGAAACAAGCCGTACGAACTGTAAGAATTTTACAAAATGTAGGTACGTGTGCTTGCAGTAAAAAATAAATTTATTCAAATTTAAATGCTTAATTTTTTTCCACAGTTATGGAGTACCCAAGCCCAAAGCGCATGCGCTTAGCTTCCCTGACCCTGGACACGGACGGCATGGACCGGTGGAACCCCAGCCCCCCCTGGTCTGATACCCTGAAGGCCCCGGAGTACCAACGGTTTAGTTACAACCACGTGGTGCAGCCCGATCGGACTATGGTCACTTAACTGTGAACCGGGGCCCGTTTTGCGAGAATTTGAAGAACTGGGACCCATTTTGCGAGTTAAAAAGTTTTTAAGACAAAATTGGTAATAAAATATTATTAGAAGTTATTAATTCCGTTTTGTGTATTTTTTCGGGTCAAAAATAATAATTGATACAATTTATTGAGTCAGACGATGATTTGCGGCGGTCAATATCTATGAACTTATAAGTAGTTCATACGTAAATGAGGCTTAGGAAATGTTATTTTTATACAAGGTGGGCCCTGTAACAGGAGCAAAAAATTCTCACCACCACTCTTCATCTTGATCTAATGTAGTTCTACAACTTTTAAAAATAACTAGTATAATGATTTTTATTTAGTAGTTTTTTTAGTAAAGTTCAATTGGACAAGCAATGTATTGCAAAATCCGTCAATTTCGTGACAGGCGATGTCATTTAGGCTATTGGATGGCGTAAATTGAAAATATCAATTAATTTCTTTGGAATAAACATAATGATAAAATTACTTAATTTTTGAAAATTACGGAACTTAAGTAGTTCCATTTGAGTAGCAGAACCTGTATTTTGTACTGTACCTGTTACAGGGCCCACCCGGTAGACACCTCGAATGGACGCATAGTAATAATTATTATGTTACGTTTTAAGTGTGATTTAAATATTCGGATAAAACCTGTGGTAAATGTACAAAAATATGACGTCTAGTGTTCTATGAATCTATAGTAGTCAAGATCATAAATATACGAAGTGTTAGTTAAATTACTGAAAACCAGAAAGTAGTTTGCTCTGAAATAGAATCGAGAGTAGATTCGATTACACTATGTTTTAAATCAGGTTGTTTTTGTGTTTTTAAATCCCTTTATTGTGCCCAGTCCAAATTTACGATTGCAACAGGCGCCAATTAACTATTTTAGCGAGGTTGCATAGTACTATTTCGGTAATTTAATACTGGCCATTTTGCTGTAAATGTGTGAGTTTCTTCTAAAAACGTCAAAGCTCAACTGACAAATACATATTATGAGTGTAGAGTTACAAATGAAGTAGAATTACTGACTGGGTTTGATTCGCGCTGTCATCGTTCATCCACCATTACCTCTCATATTTCGTTTCCTAGATTTTTTTACCGTACATACAACGGCAAAAACTACTAGACACTGGCAAAATTGTCCTCCAATGGACAGAGCCATATTTTCTAAAAATCTAATCTAATCTACTGACTGAGCAAAACACACGAATATCTTTTAAAATAATGAAGATATTCAAAAATAAATGCAATCAATTAACTTAAAATGTTTTTGGAGTGTCAGAGGTTTTCAGTTAGTTAATTAACACCTTGTATACGTTACGAAACGTCAACAATATCAGGCATATCTTTATACCTGTAACCTTAAGGTCATCTATACTTATATTTCATGGCTGTACAGATATTAACGCCGTTGACTTGTGTACATTTTAAAAAGTGGTAAATCCTTTGTCGAAAAACTTCAATATCGCATGCCTGACCAAACTGATTTCTATATAAGTTACCCACATAAACAGGCACACAATTGTCCACATTTAACCAATAATACCTTTTTCGGTCATTTAAAAAAAAACATATTGACCATGTAATTAAAATAAACAAAGTAGGATGAAACAGTTAAGTCATCGTATATTTTTAACCCCCGACGGAAATAGTTTGACCGCTATGTGTGTCTGTGTTTGTGTCTGTCTGTCTGTGGCACCGTAGCTCTTAAACGGGTGGACCGATTTGAATGCGGTTTTTTTTAATTGAAAACAGGTATTCTAGCGATAGTTCTTAGATATTATTATGTTTTATCAAAATCGGTTCAGTCGAGGGTTTTCCAGCTTTTTGTTGGTTAGGTTATAAGTAGCTACTAAGCGACGAAGTGTGTAGGTATTTGAATGAATATATTTTTCCAGACTTGTTAATTTATTTGTTATGTATGTAACTTCCTGTTTATTTTTTTGGTATGTATCTAACTAGGTATTGTTTATATTATATTAGTTGTGTATGTTTTCATATTTGATATTCATTTCATACATTCCAAAAAATAAGACTAAAAAGTAATACTTTATATAGGTAAATTTTAAATGATCAACATTGTTTTTAAAGCACAGTGTAGTTGATTGTACTATCGACTCTAAATAAACTATTTTCAGGTTTTTCGTAACTTAACTAACATTTTATACATGAAAACAAAATTTTGGCTGATTGAGACCACTCATCAACTCCCACCCTCCTTAAGAAGCGAAAGATTATCTATGTACTAATGTAAATAATATTTAATGTACAAAATTCCTATGGGATAGAAATTTAGCAACTAAAGCGAAGTTGTGAACGAAGCCTATTTATAAAAATCAGATTCAGTTGTGGCCAATTAACATTATATTTATTTATAGTAAGTTATTAAACATTTATTTAAGTGCAATGCGTCGTGCAATTAAAATTATTTCTTTCGTTCAATTGAAATTGACGAATTTAACAGTATTTTATTTTAATTGTGTTTTTATAATTGCTTCCTTATCTATGACTTATTTAATAAGTATTTTTAGAATAAGCAATGGAAAATGGTTCCGTCCAAATATTTGTGCATTCCAAAGGAAAATTTAGACTACGGTTTTGTGTATATATATTTAATTAAGTCGAGTAATTTTGTACATACCTATGGATCATTTAGGTAATTCCTATTTAATTATGTTAAAGAACTTGTGTTAAATTTACTGAAATGAAAATAAATAAAATTTACAAAATATCTGGTGTGATTTAATTTTAACTAATATTCTGGGTCATTTTTTGTAGTGTAGTTAAAAAATTGACAAGCAATCAATAAGAATGTTAAAGTTACGTAGATAAAACAAACAAATGTTAAATTGACGAAAACTTAAATTTCAAATTTTTTTTCTTAGCATATTCCATGCCCTTCCTCTTCTTCAGCCCATAGCCACCCAATGCTGAGTGTGCTGATTGTAGGCATCCTGCATTCACTCATCTCGGTCCAGTGCTCTCCTCATCCAACACCTTCCCGCCACACTGATTACATGGCCTACTGATGGAATAATACCTGCTCTTTCCACCACTTGTCTCTATCAAGAGGATGCTCCTGTAGCTCTTTATCCCGCTATACTATTTTAGCTGAACTAAATACATGCAAAGACATTAATGTTAAACGCAGAATTGCTTACTAATTAGTTATCAAATCAAAGCGCCTTTGATTTAATGAGCTTTACGGGGAACCCACCCCATATTAACATAGATTAAAACTACAGTTACCACCAACGACGTATCATCTCATTCCCTAATCAAACCTTGTATAGTTCTGTTAACTGATTCATTCGTCGAACGCGAATTAATTTCAACAGTTTCAGGAACCATTTAAATGCCTAATACAAGTCATTATACATTAAGAAACAAGCCGTCGAACCTCCTAATAGATGTAACAGGGTGTCACTAACCAGTGTAAGTTGAAACTTCAAGGACTGGTATAGTACCCCTTTTGTAGTCATTCACAGTTTGAGTGCGGGGGGGGTCGGTAGGCCAGGCTACAGTTGCGGCGCTACGTCTGTCAATCAATCGATGTGTGGGATAAGTGACAAGACAATTTAGTTTTTTCATATGATACCTAAAAGCAACTGTTTAATTTACAAGCAATAGCCTACAAAACTATTGCTGAAAGCAGAAGAAGAAAATAAAGGAGGTAAATAACTACTCAGGTACTTTACGATTGAGAAAACTAACTGTAAATTTCAAAAATATTTTAGAAGGAATGTGGAGATTAGAATTGTATTCGACAAGTGGATAGCCTAGTGATTATGAAAAGAGCTTTTGACTTCAAGTCCTGGTAGGGGCAGGCATTTGTGTGATGAATGAATATCTGCACTCGATTTACGGTTGTAATACATGTATACGTTAAATACTATAAGTTTATTATTATTTTTGAACTCGTTTTCTACGACCCATGATGCAGGCTTGAATTGGTTTTGGAATAGATCATCATCATCATCAGCCTGTAGCAGTCCACTGCTGGACTGGACATAGGTCTCCCCCAATGAGCGCAATCTATCCGCGGCATGACGGATCCAGTTTCTACTAGCAGCCTCTTGTGGAACGAGTACTGCCTTTTTTCGCAACGTAACGTTTGGCATCCTGTTTTATTTCGCAAACTCTAAAACTGTAAATAATTCAGGATTTATTTCAGGGCCATCGTGTAGCCTTTAGGTTAGGTAAGGTTAGTTTTATAAAAATCCTGAAATATTTACAGTTTCAAAAATATTAAACAGTTGGGAAATGAAAAGTTGCGAAATGAAACAGGTTGCCAAACGTTATTCGCCGAAACATTAGTAAACCCTTGTGGAACTATTTAGGTCAATTTGTTTGATTTGAAAACACAGGCTAGGATTTTTTTAAATTTCATTTTAATTTGAAAGGATTAGGCTTATGCTACAACTGTCTTGCTGCTTTGTTTTTCTTTAAATTGTTAGACACTTATCAAAACTATCTAACTCTTTATTCGTAGAGCAAATGCAGCGCTGCAAATATTCAACAAATTTTTTTAAACATTTCCAATTTGATTATTTTACGAGGGTCAAAATAGGGTTATACAGAGTGCATGTTGCCACATAAGATTGTAATTTTCAACAAAAATCTCCACTCGCGCATAGCTTGTCACTTCGCCCTCAAAAAGCTTAAGCTGTAGCAAAACTTCGATGAATTGGTATTGCAACATTGTCTGACTGACTGCAGCTATGATGAATTATGGAGGAGGACACTTTACCCTCTGTTACGTGATCCTTTATTACTCTTTGGATTACAATGAGGTTCAAAAACAGTAGAACTTTACCATCACTTTAAGAAACAGTTTTTTTTTAAATTATAATACGTAAATATTTTGTTCGTTTAAAAAAAAGTTTTTTTATAAAGTTCATCGATTTATGATCCAGGTTATGTTATCGAATGGGTGTCGGATCTCAGCGACATGCGCATTTATAGAATCTATAATGATTAGTGGACCTAAATCTGAATAGTTTGATGTAACATGGAGCCAGCCAATAATACAAATACGCATGAAAAGATACACTCTCGAAGAAAAGTTTATGAGCTAACGAAACGCTGACTTCATTTTTAAAAACCCTTGTGAAATAATGTTTGAAATCACAAAATGCCGAATAGATCTGAAATTAAAGTGTGTTTCTTTGAAGTTACGTAGGTGAGGATTTACTGTGTGCATCTTTTGTATTTTTAATTTTACAGGCTATTTCTTGGTATTCTGTGCGTTTTTATTCATAAAAAAAAACTATTCCCAACAACTTCCCAATACGTGCTGGGCCTACGTGGGCCATCTATGGGACGCAACGTCAAAAAACAAAAATAGACAATTAGTTTGTTTAATTTCTGCTTACATATAAGCAGAAATTAAACAAACTTAATTGTCTATTTTAAATTTTTGACAATTTAACAGCTTTATTCATTCTTAACTCACTATCGCATAATCCCATCCAAGTGCTTGAGAAGCATCGAAGTTCGCATTAGCGCGGTTCGTTAGCGGAAAACAAATTAATAAATTATTGTCTCGTATGTTTTCCAGCACACGTGCGTGGGAACTGTGCCTTATGTGGGACATCTCGGTGACAGGGTGAGAAACGAATGTAAACAGTGTATCGACTAAAAGTTCTACGATAAATATATAGAAGGAATCAATAAGGCACTTCCAGTAAGAATAAAAAAAAGCGAATAAGTTGCGAAAATATTCTTTCGAATGCGCTTAGTTACTGAGAGAGACAACGAATTTTCTTAATTGGTTGGTACACGGTTGGGTGAGTGCGAATCTTGGGCGGTCAGTATTAAATAAATAAAGAGATGCATAAAAAAACATACGTATACACACGTGTACACAATACATATAAAATTAAGTAGACACATATACTATCAGTCAAAAGAAGGTATTAGTATGAAATCAAAAATACGGTTGAATGTTTTTTGAATACATTAAACCAAATTAAAATTATTTATTTTGTGTAATGTTGTATTTTGTGTATTGTCGAACCACGCTTACACGTTTATTCAGCCTTCGAGATAAAAACCTATTCCGCACAATCAGCTATTATTTCACGAGCAGCTCTAAAACAGCCGTAAACCTGAAGTAATGATCTCTTACGGCCACTAACTAAACTAAAACTCTAGTGTCAGATAAAAATGCATTAAATGCAGTTTACGACTGGACCGACAACGTGTATGATAAATATTCATGCTATATCCACGCATCCTGGATTCAATAGAAAAGGAAACAAGGATTCTCACATGCACGATGGATGGATCCGATTTGCTATAAATATTTTAATTTCTACCGGCGTTGTAGTGAGGTCACATTTATTGCGAATTACCTATTGTTGAGGTTATGGATGAGGGCGAAGAATGGCAGGAAATATCGGAGGGGCGGTAGAAAGTACCAGAATCGGCGGAAATGGATGGAAGAACATATTTAAGTGTGAAATTAAGAGTCATCTTTATTTATTATGGATCTATGATAACATAATATTATAATCCAATTAAAAATATATATAAAGTTAATTTTAAATTTCATATCATGCTCATGTTGTGTGAAGTTTTTCTATATTTATTGTTGAAATGTACGTATTGTTTGTAAACTTTAATATAGATTTTTTAGCTTATATTATGTTAAAAATTGCTTGCCTATGAGGCAGATCATAGCAACTCAGAATATAGAGGTAACAACCACTCGATGTAAAAGAGCATAAAACTCAAACCGAGAGAGACAAAATGTCCTCCAAATCGTACCATCGGAACCCCTGCCACAGACCGCCAAAAATAATAAGTTAATTATTGTTTGGACGACCGGATGGCCAGTGAGAGAACTGACTACGAAGCTTGAGGTTCCAGATTCGGATTCCCGGCCGAGGTAGATATTTGTATGAATAATACTAATGTCTGTTCTCGGGTCTTGGATCTTTAATATGTATTTAGGTATGTGTTTATCTATATAAGTATGTTTATCCGTTGTCTAGTATCCATAGTACAAGCTATTGCTATGTTTGGGACTAGGTCAATTTGTGTCAAGTGTCATGATATTTATTTATTTATTTAAAGAAGCTATACAGCAGTTTTGACTCGCCTGCCATCTACCTATAATAACATTGAATTGACTTCTTTTGACGGCTATCAATTTCATACAACTTCTAACTTAAAACAACAGCTAACAAATAGCGGCAAATTAAACCGACAGTCTTGACTTTATCGGAACCATTGATACTATCGATGGA